>NW_016909595.1:270050-357661 GCF_001483705.2 Eufriesea mexicana
GAAGAGCGCAAAAATCAATAGAATCGCAGCGTACAGAAGAAAAGTCCAAGATGCACGGACCTAATCCAAACTAACGTACCCCAACCTGACATAGCAAACTCAACATGGTGTGCCGCGGCCACTATTTCTGTCCTCCACAGTGCCAAGAAGATTACTGTGTAGCAGAGTAGAGGGAAGGAATCCTCCGAATAGCAGTATATGGCAAAAGAGTCAAAGATATTCTCTCCTAACCCAACCATTACGCAACCTATCCCTGCCTAACGTGCCGCGGCCACTATTTCTGGCCTCCGCAGAGCCAAACATATCATATTAGTGAGCAGTAGAGCGCAGATGTCTCCGTATAGCAGTGTATAACACAAAGACAATGCCATCACAGCCAAACGTATCCTAACCTAGCGTACCCGAACGTAACATATCCCAACCTATCGTGCCAGGACCGCTATTTCTGGTCCCCCAGAGACGAGCGGAGTGTGGTAGAGCAGTGTAGGACGCAGAAATCCACCGTATAGCCGTGTATTGGACAAAAGTCAAAGATACCCTGCCCTAATCTAACTAAACATAGCATAACCAAACGCAACATATCTCAGACTTACGTGCCGAGATCAATACTGCTGGCATACCCAAAGCTGGGCAGAATGCACTAGAGCACTGCGGAGCGAAGAAATCCACCGAATAGCAGTGTATAGCAGTAAAGTCAAAGCCACACGAAGCAAACTTTACCAAACCTGGCCTAACCAAGCGTAACCTAGCTAGACCAAATGTACCACGACCACTATTGTTGGCCTCCTCGGAGACAAGCAGATGATAGCAGAGCAGCGCAGTGCAGAGATATCGACTGAAAAGCAGTGCACAGAACAAAAGTCAAAGCTATGCTAACCAAACGTATCCGAACCTAGCCTAGCCATGCGTAACCAAACTCAACCTTGCGTGCCGAGACCACCATTGCTGGCCACCCAGAGGCAAGCAGACAATACCGGGGCACAGTAAAGCGCAGAAAATCAACTTTAGCTGTGTATAGCACAAAAGTAAAAGCTATGCATGCCTAACCCGATCCAACGTAACGCAGCCAACTGTAGCATAACTGAAACTGACGTGCCGAGCTCACTGTCACCGTCGCCGCCCGCGTCAAGCAGAGTATAGTAGAGCCGAGTAGGGCACAGAAGTCTTTAGAATATCAGTTTTGAGCACACATTGTAAAGCTATCCCAACATATGCAAACCAAACCTAAACTAATTCAACGTAATCTAACTACACCTAACGTGCCGCGATCAGTATTGCTCGCCTCCACAGGGCCAAGCCGAGCATAATAGTGGAGAGTTGTGCGAAGGAATCCATAGAATCGCTGCGTATAGCAGAAAATTCGAAGCTACCCGAACCAAACCAAATCTAACATACCATAACTAAACGTTCCCAATTTCAACCTAACCTCCCAAGACCACTATTACAATCTTCCCCAGAGCCCAGCAGCGCATACCAGAGCACAGCAGAGCGCAGAAATCCGCGGATTATACGTGTATAACGCAGAAGTCATAGCCATCCTAAACAAACGTAACCTAGTCTATCCTAAACGAACGTAACCTATCACAACCTATCGTGTCACGACCACTGTTGTTGGCCTCCGCAGAGCCAAGCAGAACATTCTAGAGAACAGTAGAGCGCAGAAATGCACCGAAAAACTGTTTATACCACGAAAGCCGAAGCTATCCAGTCCTAACCCAGGTTAGCATAACATAACCGAACAAAACACAACTCAACCTGACATGCCGCCACCACTTTTACTGGCCTCACAAGAACCAAGCAGAGTATAGCGGAGGAATGTAGGACGCTGAAGTGGACATAATAGCAGTGTATAGCACTATAGTCAAAACTTTCCCAACCATGCATATCCAAACCTAGCCTGAACGAACGCAATATAGCTCAACCTATCCTGCCGCGACAAGCATTCATGGTGTCCGCATACACAAGCAGGGAGTTGCAGTGCACAACACAGTGCAGGAGTCCACAGAATCACATTTTATAGCAGAAAAATCAAAGCTATAGCAGCCTTAGCCATGCTAACATAAACTAGCCAAATGTAACTTAACTCAGCCTAGCATGCCGCGGACACAGTTTCCGGCCTCCCACAGCAAAGCATAGCATATTACAGCACAGTAGAGTGGAGAAATCCACCGAAAAGCAGTTTGTCGCAGAAAAGTGAAAGGGAACGTACCCTAACCTAACCAAACGTTACACTACCAATCGTAACAGAAAACAACATAACGTGCCACGACCACTATTGCTGGCCTCGCTAGAGCCAAGCAGCTAGTATCAGGGGAGAGTAGGGCGAAGAAGTCAATAGAATTGCAGTGTACAGCAGAAAAGTAAGAGATATCCAAACCTAACCTAGACGAACATAGCCTAACCTAACGTAGACACACACAACGTAACGTGCCGTGGCCACTATTTCCGGCTTCTCAGGGTCTATCAGATTAGAGTAGATCGAAGTGGAGGGCAGGAATCCACCGAATAACTGCGTATACCACAAAACACAATGATATCGAAACCTAACAAGTCCTAATCTAACCGAAGCAAACGCAGAATGACTAAACCTATCTGGCCGAGATACCTATTGCTGGACTCCCCGAAGCCATGCAGAATATGATACAGCACAGAAAAGCACAGAAGTCAATAAGATGTCTGTGTTGAGAGTTTATGTCAATGCCGTCCTGGCCTAACCCAACCTAACCTAACTTAACAAAACGTATCCAAGCCTAAGTTAACGTGCCGCGACCAGTATTGCTGGACCCCACAAAGACACGCCGAGCATAATAGAGTTGAGTAGAGCGCAGAAATACATAGAATCGCACGTTCTGGGAGAGAAGCAAAAGCTAAACAGGCTAACGTAACCTATCCAAACGTATCATATTTCAAACTGTCCTGCCGAGACCACAATTACTGGCCTCCCGGGAGCCAAGCAGAACACACGACAGCGCAGCTGACAGTGGAAACCCGCCGAATGGCACCGTATACAGCTAAAGTCAAATATATCTAAACCTGATCTAAATTCACAAAACGCAGCCAAACGTAGCCTAACTGAAAATAACGGAACGAGACCACTCTTACCGGCCTCTCCAGCGCCAAGCAGAATATACTAGAAAACAGTAGAGCGCAGAAAGCCACCAAGTTGCAGTGTATGGCGCAAAAGTCAAAGATAACGTAACCTAACGTGACCTAACCTAACCTAAACAAACGTAGAATAGATAAACTTATCGAACCGACACCTCTATTGCTAGCCTCCTCAGTGCCAAGCATAGCATATAAGAGAACAGCATAGCGCAGAAGTCATCCGAATAGTAGTTTATAGCACAAGAGTCGAAGCTACCCTATCCTACCCTAACCAAGCGTAACATAAGCAGACGTAACATAACTCAACCTGACCTGCCACGACCGCTGCCACTGGCCACACCAGAGCCAAGCAGATTACAGCAGAGCAATGTGGAACCCTGAAATCCCTCGAAAAGCAGTTTATATCGCAAAAGTCGTAGCCATCGCTACCAAACGTGCCAAAACCTAACCAAACCAAACGTGACATAACTCAACATAACACTATTCCTGGAGCACTATTCCTGGCGTCCACAGAGACGAGCAGAGTTTGATAGCACACAGGTGTGCGCAGGAGACCATAGGATAGCAGTGTGTGGCACAAAGTCGGTGCTAACCTATCTTAACACTAAGTAACCTAACCTAACTGAACGTAACGTAACTCAAACTAACGTGCCACGGCCGCTATTGCTGGCCACCACAGGGCCAAGCAGATTACAGTGTAGCAGAGTGGAGAGCAGGTAGCCACCGAATAACAGTGTATAGCACAAAGGTCATAACCATCCCCTCCTAACCTGACCATACGCAACGTATCCAAACGCAACGTACCCCAACCTGGGGTGTCACGACCTCCATTGCTAGCCTCACGAGAGGCAAGCAGATCACAGTAGAGCAATGTATGACGTTGAAATCCACAGAATAGTACTTTATAGCACAATGATCAAAGCTTTCCCAACCAAGCCTATCCAATCTCAGCCTAACCAAAAGTAACAAAGGTCAGCCTAACCTGACGCGACCATAATTTCTGGCGTCCTCAGACCTAAGCAGGTTGTGATAGCGCGCAGTACATCGCAGGAGCCAATAGAATAGCAGTGTGTACCGCTAAATTCGAAGCAACCCTAACCAAACGCAACGGAACCTAGCCTAACCTAACGTATTCTATCTCAAGCTAGCGTGCCGTGGCCAACACTGCTGGCCTCCCGAGAGTTGAGCAGAATGTGGTGGAGCAATGTAGATCGCAGAAATGCGCCGAAGTGCCGTGTACAGCACAAAAGTCTAAGCTACCCTATTCTAACCTAACCAAACGTAACATAAGCAAATGCAGCATAGCTCAGACTAACGTGCCGAGACCAACACTCCTGGCATCCCGGCGGACAAGCAGAATGAGCTGGAGCAGAGTAGAGCGCAGATATCCACCGAATAGCAGTCTATGTCACAGAAGTCAGAGCCATCCATACCAAACTTAGCCTAACCTATCGTAAGCAAAGGTAACATTACCAAACGGATCGTGCCGCAACCACCATTGCTGCCCTCCCCATGGACAAGCAGATGATAATACAGCAACGCAGAGCGCAGACGTCGACCGAATAGCAGTGTACAGCACGAAAGTCGAAGCCATCCTAACCAAACTTAACCAAACCAAGCCTTTCCAAACGTAACATAACACAACCAAACCTTCCAGGACCGCTATTACTGGCCTCCCCAGGGACAAGCAGACATTAGTGGAGAAATGCATTGTACAGGTATCTTCCGAATAGCAGTGTACAGCACAAAAGTCAATGCTACCCTGGCCTCACATGACCAAGCGCAACACAACCAAACGTAAATTGAACCAACCTAACGTGCCCAGACCACTGTTGTCGACAACCACAGAGCAAGGCAGTATATACTAGAACACAGTGGAACGCAGAAATCCGCCGCAATGAAGTGTAAAGCGCAAAGGTCAAAGGTAACCTAACCTAACCGTACATATCCTAACCTAAGCAAAAGTAGCCTAACTCAAACTAACGTGCCGAGGCCTCTACCGCTGACCTCCCCAGAGCAAAGCAGAACATATTAGAGCACAGAAAAGCGCAGAAATTCATCGAACAGTTGTGTATAGCACAAACATGGGAGCCATGCTAACCGAACATAACCTAACATAACCTAACAAATCGTTACGTAACTCAACCTATCGTGCAGCGACTATCATTGCCGGCCTCCACAGACCGAAGCTGAACATAATATAGGAGAGTACAGCGCAGATATCCGAGGAATCGCATTGTAAATTAGAAAAGTCAGAGCTATCCTTTCCTAACATAGCCAATCGTAACATTATCGAACGTAGCATAAAGCAGCCTGTCGTGTCGCGAAGGCTATTGCTGGTCTCACGAGAGATAAGCAGAGTATAGCAGAGCAATGTGGAACGCGGAAAGCGTCCCAATAGCAGCGTTTAGCACAAAAGCCAAAGACATCCTGAGGAAATCAGTCATAACCTAACCTAATGAAACGTAGGATAAACAAACCTAACGACTTGAGACATCTGTTTCTGGTATCCCCATGGCCAATAAGAACACATTAGGGCACAGTAAAACGCAGAAATTTGCCGAAAAGCAGCTTATAGCTCAAAAGTCAAAGATATCCTATCCTAACTTATCCAATCGTAGCGTAAGCAAACGAAAGGTAACTAAGGCTAACGAGCCGAAAGCACAACTGCCGGCATCCCAAAAGCGAACCAGAATACACTACAGCACAGTAGAGCGCAGAAAGCCGACGAATAGCCTTGCATAGCACAAACGTCAAAGCCAACCTAGCCAAACATGGCCTACCCCAACCGAACGAAGGGTAACCGAACACAACAGAACGTGTCACGCCCACTATTGCTGGACTTCCCAGGGACAAGCAGAAGCTAGTGGAGCCATGCGGAGGGCAGATATCGACAGAATAGCAGTGTATACCACGAAATACAAAGCTATCCAAACAAAATTTAACCTAACCTAGCAAAGCCAAACGAAGCTTAACTCAACCTGATGTGCCGAGGCCACCATTGCTCGCATCCTTGGCGTAAATCAGAGCATATTGGAGCACTGCAGAGCGCAGATATCCACTTAATGGCTGCGTACAGCACAAAGATCAAAGTTATCCTAACCTAACCTATCCAAACGTAATGTGACCAAGCGTATGCTGATAACTCCGAAAGCGCCGAGACCTATATTGTTTCCCTCCTCAGAGCCAAACAGAGCATATTAGAGCAATGTAGAACGCAGGAGTCAACCGAATAGCGGTCTGCAGCACAGTAGTCGAAACTATCCTTACCTAACCTAACCAAACGTAACATAGCCAACAGCTACATATCTCAACCTAACGTGTCGAGTCCACGATTGCTGGCCTCCACAGAGCCAAGCAGAGCATATGTGTGGATAGTAGGACTCAAAGATCCATAGAATCGCAGTCTTTGTCAGAAAAGTCGAAGCTATCCAAACATAACCCAAACCAACTGAACCTGACCAAACTTTGCCTAACTAAACGCAACGGGCGGCGACTATTATTGCTGGACTGGCCTGGGCCAAGCAGAATATAGTAAAGCACAGTAAAGCGTAGAAATCCCCCTAATATGAGTGTATACCACGAAAGGCAGAGCATTCCAAAGCAAACCTGGTCCAACGTAACATAAACGATGGTGGCCTAACTCAACCTATTGTGCCGCGGCCAACATTTCTGTCCTCTCAGAGCAAACCGTAGTATATTAGATCATACTAGGGCGCAAAAATCCTCCGAAGAGCAGTGTATAGCACAAAAGTCGAACCAACCCTATCCTAACGTAACCAAACGTAACATAAGCCGACTAAGCAAGTACCCAAACTCCCGCGCCACGACTGCTATTGCCGGCCGCACGAGAGCTAAGCAGAGAGTAGCAGAGCAGTGTAGAAGTCTGAAATCGTCCGAATAGCAGTGTATAACACAAAAGTCAATGCCATGCTACCCTAAAACAACCAAACGTTAGGTAACTGAAACTATCCTAACCATTCTTAACGTGCCGAGACCACTATTGCTGCCCACCTCAGAGTCTAGCACAACATATTAGAGGAGAGTAGAGCGCCGAAGACCATAGAATCGCAGTGCATAGCACAAAAGTCGAAGCTACCCTATCCTAACATAGCCAAACGTAACATAACCGAAGGTTGCTTAACTCAATCTAACGTGCCGAGACAGGTATTACTGCCCACCCCAGGGTCGAGCGGAGTGTAGAAGAGTACAGTAGAGTCCAGTAGTCCATAGAACAGCAGTGTTGAGCACAAGAGTCAATGAAACCCAAACCTCGCACAATCTAACCTAACATAACCAAACGTAATTTAAGAACCTAACGTGCCGCGACCACTATTTCTGCCCTCCCCGGAGAAAAGCAGAACATAATAGATCACAGTAGAGCGGAGAAATGCGTCAGACTGCAGTGTATAGCACAAAAGTGAAAGCTATCCTAGCCTAACATAACCAAACGTAACTTATCACCACCCAACGTGCCTAGACCACCACTGCTGAACTCCGCAGAGCCAATCAGAATATACTAGAGCACAGTAGAGCGACGAAGTCTGCCGCATTGCAACGTAAGGCGCAAAAGTCAAAGATACCCTAACCTAACCTGACCCAACCTAACCTAACCAAACGCAGCCTAACTCAACTTAACGTGCCGAGAGCACAATTGCTGGCCTTCCCAGACCCAAGCTGAACATGTAATATCAGAGTGGAGCGCAGGAGACCACCGAAGAGCAGTGTTTAGCACAAAAGTCGAAGATATCCTCTCCTAACGTAACGAATCGTAGCATATATAAACGTAACCTAACTGTACCTAATGCGCCGCGACCGATATAGCTGGCCTCCCCAGAGCCAAGCAGCACTTATTATAGGAGAGCGGTGTGCCGAAATCCACAGACTCCCATTGCACCCCAGAAAAGTCGAAGCTATCCAAACCGGACACAAACAAACATAAACCAGACAAACGTTACCTAACACAACCTAACGTGACGTGGCCACTATTTGCGGCCACTCCAGAGCAACCAGAGCATATAAGATCACAGCATGGCCCAGAAATACACCGATTTGCCGTGTATAGTACAAAAGTCTAAGCTATCCTCTCCTAACCTAACCAATCGTAACATAACCAAATGTAGAACAACTCAACCTAACGCAATATAAACGCTGTTTCTGACCTCCCAAGAGCCAAGCAGAGCATATTAGAGCAACGTTCAGCGCCGAAATCGACCGTGTAGCTGTGCATAGCTCAAAAGTCTGTGCTATCCTCTCCTATCCTAGCCAATCGTAACCTAACCATACGTTAACATAACATAACCACACGTGCCGTCGCTCCTACTGCCGGCCTCCCCTGAGTCGAGCAGAGCGTAGTAGAGCAGAACAGAGCGCAGAATTCCCACGAATAGCAGTGTATATCGCAAAAGTCAATGCCACCATAACCAAACGTATCCCAACCTAGCCTAGCCAAACGTAACCCAACTGAACTTATCGCGTCACGACCACTATGTCTGTCCATCTCAGAGTCGATCAAGGTATGGCAGAGCAACATTTAGCGCTGAGATCCACCGAATAGCAGCGAATAGCGCAAAAGTAAAAGCTATCCTCTCCTACCCTAACTAAACGGTGTACGGCACAAAAGACAAAGCTTTCCTATCCTAAACTAACCAAAGGTAATATACATGTACGTAATATGTCTCAAACTAACGTGCCGATGCCGCTATTGCTGGCCTCCCAATAGACAAGCAGGACATACTAGCACCGAATGGAGCGCGGAGATCCTGCGAAAAACAGTGTGCACCACGGAAGTCAAAGCTATCCGAACCTAACACAGAATAGCGTAACATAACCAAACGTAACCTAACACAACCCATCGTGCGACGACCGCTATTGATGGTCTCCACTGAGTAGAGTAGAGTTTAGTAGAGCTATGTTGGGCGTACAAATCCAACGAATAGCAGTGTATAGCACAAAAGTCGCCTCCTCCCAATCCGAACCTATCCAAACGTAATATAAACAAACGAAGCATAGCTTAGCCTAACGTGCCGAGACCAATATTGCTTGCCTCCCCAGACACGAGCAGAATACATTAGAACAGGGTTGGGCGCAGAAATGCACCGTATTGCACTGTATAGCACAAAAGTCGAAGATACCCTAACTTAACCGGTCCTAACGTAACGTAGCCGAACGTAGCATGACTAAACGTAATGTGCCGTGACCACTATTATTGGGGTCCCGAGGGACAAGCAGAGTATGATAGAGCACCGTGACCCACAGATGTCCAGAGCATAACAGTGTTGGGCACATAAGTCAAAGCTATCCTGACCTAACCCAACATAACCTAGCAAAGTTAAACCGTAACTAACCCAGCCGCGACCAGTGTTGCCGGTCTGCACAGAGCAGAGCAGAGCTTAATAGAGGAGGATAGAGCTCAGGATTCCATGGAATAGCAGTGTATATCTAAAAAGTCGCAGCTATCCAAACCTAACCAAAGCAAACGTAACTTAACTTGACATAGCAATTTCAACATAACGTGCCGCGACTACAATTCCTGGCCTCCATAGGGCCTAGCAGATTAGAGTAGAGCAGAGTTGATGGCTGGAATCTACAGAAAAATGTTGTATGTCACTAAAGCCAAAGCGATCCTAACCAAACCTTGCACATACAAACTTAACCAAACGTAACCTAACCCATTCTGACGTGCCACGGGCACTTTTGCAGGCCTCCCGGGTATCGAGCAGAGTACGGTATTGCAATGTAGAGCGCAGAAATCCACCGAATAGCAGCGTATAGCACAGAAGTCAAAGCTAACCCTTCCTAACCTAACCAAACGTAACATAAGCATACGCAACCTAACACAGCATAACCTGCCGCGGCCACAATTTATGGCCTCCGCATCACCAAGCAGAGAACATTAGATCACAGTCGAACGCAGGAATCCACCGTAAAGCAGTGTATAGCACAAGAGTCAAAGCCGTCCTGACCAAACTTATGCTTTCCTATCTAAAGCGAACGAAGCGTGACACTACCATACGTGTGGCGACCATTATTGCTGGTCACCCCAGGGGCAAGCAGAGTATATTAGACCACATTAGAGTGCACAAGTTCACCGAATAGATGTGTATAGCACAGAAGCTAAAGATATCCTTTCCAAATTTAACCAATCGTGACCTAACGGAATGTAACATACTCCAAGTATAGTGCAGATGACACTACCGCTACCCTCTACAAAGCCAAGCATTACATATTAGAGCGTAATAGAGCACACAAATCAACCAAATAGCAGTGTATAGCACAAAAGAAAAGCTATCCCATCCTATCGCAACAAATCCTAACATAGTCAAACGTAATCTAACAAAACCTTACGTGCCGCGACTATCGCTGCTGGCCTCGCCAGGGCAATGCAGAACTTATTAGTGAACAGTAGGGCGCAGAAGTCCATAGAATGGCAGTTGAAAGCAGAAGAGTCAGAGTTACCCGAACCTAACCCAAACTTACGTAACCAAGCCTAACATAACCAAGCTCAACATAACGTGCTACGACCGATATTGCTGGTCTCCCCAGAGTCGAGCTGAGTATAGTAGATCAAAGAAGAGAGGAGAAATACTCCGAAAGCATTGTGTAGCACAAAAGTCAAGGTAATAATATCCTAGCCAACCAAACGAAACATAACCATACGAACCTAACTTAACCTAACGTGCCAATCCAACATTGCTGACCTCCCCAGAGCAAAGCAGAATATATTAGAGCCCAGCATAGAGCAGATATCCGCCGAATAACAGTGTATAGCACAAAAGATATAGCCATTCTTTCCTAACCGTACAAATCGTGTCACAACCAAATGTAACATGACTCAAAGTAATGTGACGCGACCACTATTGCTGGCCTCCACAGATTCGAGCGGTGTATACTAGAGCACAGGAGAGCGCATAATTCCACCATATAACAGTGTATGACACGAAAGGCAAAGCTATACATGCCTAACACAAACCAGCGTAATGAAACCAAACGTTACTTAACTCAGCCTAACGTGCCGAGACCACTATTACCGGACTCCCCGTTGTCGAGCAGGGTATAGTAGAGCAATGTGGGGCGCAAAAATACATCGGACAGCAGTGTACAGCACAAAAGTCAATGCTACCCCTTCCTAACATATCCAAAAGTAACCTAACCTAACGAAGCCTGTCCCAACCTAACGCGCCTAGAACATTGTTGCTGCCCATTCCAGAGTCGAGCAGAGAATAGCAGAGCAGTGTAAAGCATAGAAGTCCTCCGATTAGCAGTGTATGTCACAGAAGTCAATTTTATCCTATCCTAACCTGTGCATACGTAATATAACCAAACTTAACCTAACTTAACATAACGTGCCGGGACCACTATTGCTCGTTTCCCCAGAGACAAGCAGGATATACTGGAGCACAGTAGACCGCATAAAGCCTATTGCAGTGCACCGCACAAAAGTCTGAGATATCCTAAACTAACCTAGAATAGCCAAACCAATTCGAACGTAGGCTGACTGATCCTTACGTGCCGCGACGACTATCGCTGCCCTTGCCAGATTCGAGTAGTGTGTACTAGAGCACAGTACAGCGCAGAAATGCACCGAACAACAGTGTATACCACGAAAGCCAGATCTATCCACACATAACCAAAGCAAACATAGACTAAACAAACGTAGCCTGGTACATACTAACGTGCCGGCAACACAATCTCTGGCCTCACCGGCGGCGAGCAGATTATAGCACAGCAATGTAAAGCATAAGGATCAACCGAATAGCAGTCTATAGCTGAAAAGTCATAGATATCCAGTCCCAGCCTAGCCAATCGTAACACTACCAAACGTAACCAGACTCTACCTAACGTGCCGCCACCACTATTGGTGGCCTCCACAGAGCCCTGCAGAGTTTATTATAGGAGAGCGGGGCGCAGAAATCCATAGATTCGCAGTGTACAGCAGAAATGTCGAAGACATCCAAACCTAACACAAATTAAGTAACCTAACATAACGTAGCCAAATCCACCGTAATGTGCCGCGACCACCATTGCTGGCCTCCCCAGGGACTAGCAGATTAGAGTAAAGCACAGTGGACTGCAGGAACCCACCGAATAACTGTGTCTAGCACGAAAGTCAATGCTAGCCTAGCCAAACCTAGCCTAACCTAACCAAGCCAACCGTAACATAACACAATCTAACGTGCCGCGACAGCCATTGCTGGCCACACCTGAGTCGAGTAAATATAGTAGAGCAATGTAGAGCGCAGAAACCCACCCAATAGCAGTGTACGGCACAAAAGTCAAAGCTATCCTCTGCTAACGCAATCAATCGTAGCACACACAAACGTAACCTAGCTCAACCTAAGGCTTCGCGACCACTACAGCTGGCCTCCCCGGTGCCAAGGGGAACATATTATAGGGGAGGGAACGCCGAGATCCACAGAATCGCAGTGTTGACCAGAAAAGTCGAAGCTGTCCAAACCAGACCAGAGCAAACATAACGAAGCCAAACGTGACCTAACTCAACCTAACGCGGCGCGGCCACAATTTCTGGCCACTCTAGAGCGAATCGGTGCATATAAGATCACAGCAGTGCGCAGAAATACACCGAATTGCCGTGTACAGTACAAAAGTCGTAGCTAACATCTCTTAACCTAACCAAACGTAGCATAACCAAACATAGACCAACTCAACCTACCGTGACGCGAACACCATTGCTGGCCTCCCCAGAGCCAAGGAGAGCATATTACAGGAGAGTAGAACGCAGAAATCTCTAGGTGCGCGATGTATAGCAGATAAGCCGAAGTTATCCAAACGAAATCCAAACAAATATAACCTAACCAAACGAAGCCTAACTCAACATTGCGTGCCTCGGCCACTATTGCTGGACTCCCCCTGTCCAAGCAGAGTATAGTACAGCAATGCAGGGCGGAGGAATCCACCGAATAGCAGTATAGAATAGAAGGCAACTCCATCCTGTCATAACCTATCCAATCATAATATTAACAAACGTAATATACCATAACCTGACGAGCCGAGACCATTATCGCTGGCCTCCCTAGAGACAAGCAGGATATGCTAGGACACAGCGGAGCGCAGAATTCCATTTAATAGCAGTGTACGGCACAGTGGTCAAGGCTGTCCTAGCCGAACATAACCAAACATAGTATAAACAAGCGTAACCCCACTACAACTAACGGCCCTACACCAATGTTGCTGACCTTCCCAGGGCCAAGCAGAGCATATTGGAGCAGCGTAGAGCGCAGAAATCAACCGAATAACAGTGTAAACCCCGAAAGTCAAATCTGTCCAAACTTAACTCAAACCAAATTAACGTAACCAAATGTAGCGTAACTCAAACAACCGGGCCGAGCCCACTATTAATGGCTACCCCGGAGTCGAGCAGAGTACAGTAGAGCAACGTAGGGCGTAGAAGTCCTCCGAATGGCCGTGTACATCACAAGAGTCAAAGTTACCCTAACCCAACTCATGCAAACGTAATATAACTAAACGCAACGTAACTTAACCTAATGTGCCGAGACCACTATTGCTGGGATCCCCGGAGTTAAGCAGAACATACCAGAGCGCTGTAGAGCACAGAAATCCGCCGAATATCAGTGTACAGCGCAAAAGCCAAAGTCACACTAACCATGCGTAACTTAACATAACGTAACCAAGTGTAACATAACCCAACCTATCGTGACGCGACCGCTATTGCTGGTCTCCCCAGAGTCCATCAAAGCATTGTGTAGCAATGAAGAGCGAAGAAATCCTCCGAACAGCAGTGTATAGCAAAAAGTCAAAGCTACCCTAGCCCAACTTATTCAAACTTAGCATACCAAACGTAACATAACTCAACCTAACGTGCCTACACAACTATTGTTGAGCTCGCCAGAGCCAAGCAGAGTATGCTAGACCACAGTAGAGCGCAGACATCCGCCGCAACGAAGCGTAAAGCGGAAAAGTATAAGATAACCTAACATATCCTGACCTAACCTAACCAAGGTTAACGTAACCCAAACCAACCTAACGTGCCTAGCTCACTGTTGCTGGCCTCTCCATCGATAAGCAGGGCATATTGGACGAGAGTAGAGTGCAGTGGTCTATAGAACGGCAGTGAATAGCACGAAAGTAAAAAATACCACAGCCCAACCCAGACAAACCTAACCTAACCAAACGTAACCTAACTAAACCTAACGCGCGGCGGCCACTGTTTGTGGAATTCCCACAGCAAGGCAGGGAATCTTAGATCACAGTAGAGCGCAGAAATCCACCGAATGGCAGTGTGCAGCGCAAAGGTGAAGGCTATCCTATCCTAGCCTAGCCAAGCGCAGCACAACCAAACGCAATCTAACTCAAACTAACGTGCCTAGAACAGTCTTGCTGACAACCCCGGAGCAAAGCAGAATATACTAGAGCACAGGAGAATGTGGAAATCCGCCGCACTGGAGTGCGAAACACAAAAGTCGAAGGCACCGTAACATAACCTAACAAAGCCTAACGTAGCCAAACGAAGAATATCCGAACGTAACGTGACGAGACCAGTATTGCTGGTATCCGCAGCACCAAGCAGAGAATATAAGAGCATACTAGATCGCTGAAATCCACCGAATAGCAGTGTATAGCACAAATGTCAATGTTATCCTCTGCTAACCTACCCAAATGAAACGTAACCTAACGTAAAATAATCCAAGCTTACGTGCCACGAAAGCTATTGCTGGCCTAGTGAGAGCTAAGCAGGGTTTAGCAGAGCAGGGAATTACAGTGTGTAGCACAACAGGAAGGGATATACCAACCTAAAGTGACCTAACCTAACAGATCCCATCGTAACCAGTCCCAACCTAAAGTGATCGGTCCACAATTGCTGGCATCCCCGTCGCCAATCTGGGCGTATTGATGGAGAGTTGGGCGCACGGGTCCATAGAATGGCAGTGTGTATCACGAATGTCACAGACATCGTAATTTAACCCAAACAAACATAACCTAACCAAACAATATCTAACTCGACTAAGCGCGCTGCGTCCAGTATTGCTGGCATCCGCAGAGCCAAGCAAAGCATAACAGCTGAGAGCAGATGGCAGAAATCCGTAGAATCGCAGTGTATAGCAGAAAAGTCGAACCTACCCTGGTCTAACCAGTGCGCACGTAACCTAACCAAACGTACTCTATCTCAACTTAACTTGCCGAGACCAGAGCCAAGCAGAACATAATAGAGAACAGCGGAGCGCAAAGATCCACCGAAGAAGGGTTTATACCACGAGAGGAAAAGCTATCCAAGCCGAAGAGAAGCTAACATATCCCAACCGAGCGTAGCATAACTAAACATAACGTGCGAAGACCACTATTACTGGCCTCCCCTGAGCCGACCAGAGTATAGAAGAACCATGTAAAGCGTAGAAATCAATCGAATAGCAGTGTATAGCACAGAAGTCAAGGCCATCCTGATCAAACCTAACCTAACCTAAACTAACCAAACGCTACCTAACTAATCCTATTGTGCCACGACCGATATTCCTGGAGCCCTAGAGTCGTGTAGAGTATAGTAGAGTGGCGAAGAGCGCAGAAGCCCTCCAAAAAGCAGTGCACAGCACGAAAGTCAATGTTATCCTGTCTTCACCTAACCAAACGCAACATATCCAAACCTAACGTAACGCAACCTAACCCAATGTGCCAAACCCAATATCGCTGGCCTCCACGTCGCCAAGCAGAACATATCGGAGGAGAATGGCGAGCAGAAGTCAATAGAATGGCAGGGAACAGCAGAAACGTCAAAGGTATCCAAACGTAACCCATGCTGTCATAACATAGACAAACGCAACATATCTCAGCCTAACGTGCCGGGAGCACTATTACTGGAGTCCACGGAGACAAGCAGAGTGTGACAGCGCACAGAAAGAAACAGAAGTCCACATAATAGCAGTGTGTAGCACAAAAGTCAAAGCTACCTTATCCTATCACAATGTAACCTAACATAGCCATTCATAATCTAACTTAATATAACGTGCCGAGAATACTCTTTCTGGAACCCCCAGATCCAAGCAAAGCATATTAGAGCAATGCAAAGCGAAAAAATCCACCGAATAGCGGCGTACAGCATAAAAGACGAGGCTATCCTATTCTAACCTAACCAATCGTAACAAAACCGAACGTAACCTAACGCAACCTATCGTGCCTAGACCAATATTGCTGGCCTCCCCGTCGCCAAGCAGAATATATCGGAGGAGAATGGAGTGCAGCAGTCAATGGAATGGCAGTGTACAGCAGACAGGTCAAAGATATCCAAATCTAACCCATGCTATCGTAGCCTAACCAAATGCGCCGCGACCACTATTTGTCGCATCCTCAGAGCAATGCAGGGCATATTAAATGACAGTAGAGCGGATATATCCACCGAATATCTGTGTATAGATAAAAATTCGTGGCTATCCTTTCCTAACCTAACCAAACGTTTCACTGCCAAACGCAAACGAACCTTACCTAACCTGCCGCGACCAGTGTTGCTGGCCTCCGCAGGACCAAGCAGATTAGATTAGAGCACATTGGCGGGCAGGAATCCACCGAAGAGCAGTGTATAGCACAAAGGTCATAGCTGCCCTACCCTAACCTAGCCAACCGAGGCAATTGCAATCGCAACCGAACACAACCTAATGTGCCGCCACCGCTGTTGCTGGCCTCGCCAGGGCCAAACAGAAGATATTAGACTAGAGTAGAGAGCAGAAATCCATAGAACGTCGGCGTACAGCAGAAAAGTGCAGGATATCTAAACCCTACCCAAGCTAAGATAACCTGACCTGACATAGCCATACTCAACATAACGTGCCGCGACCACTAATTCTGCCCCCGGCAGGGCCAAGCAGAACACACTCGAGGAGAGTAGAGCGCGGATGTCCATACAACCGCAGTGTATACCACAAAAGTCAAAGACACACTATCCCAACATGGCAAAAAGTGTCACAGCCGAATGTAACACAACTTAACCCAACGTGCCGCAGATTATGCTGTTTGCCCCCACGAACTCAAGCACTACGCACTTGAGCAGAGCAGAGCTCAGAAATTCATGGAATCGCAGTGTATGGCGCAAAAGTCGAAGATACCCTGTCATAACTGGACCTAACCTAGCCTAGCCAAACGTAACATAACTAAACCTAACGTGCCGAGACCAACATTGCTGACCTCCCCGTAGCAAAGCAGAGCATATTAGATCAGAGCAGAGCGCAGAAATCCACCCAATAACAGTGTACAGCAACAACATAACTAAACCTAACGTGCCGAGACCAACATTGCTGACCTCCCCGGAGCAAAGCAGAGCATATTAGATCAGAGCAGAGCGCAGAAATCCACCCAATAACAGTGTACAGCAGGAAAGTCAAAGCTATCCTATCCTAACCTAACCAAACGTAACATAACCAAACGTAACCTAACCCAACGTAACGTGCCTAGACCACTATTCCTGACCTTCCCACAGCAAAGCAGATCATATTAGAGCACAGTAGAGCGTAGAAACGCAAAGAATATCTGCGTATGGCTCAAAAGTTAAAGCAATCCTTTCCTAACCTAACGAATCGTAACACAACCAAACGAAACATAACACTAAGTAACGTGTAGCGAACACTACTGCTGGGCTCACCGGATTAGGGAAGAGTATAGTAGGGAAGAGTGGAGAGCGGAAATCCTCCTAATAACTTCTTATAGCAGGAAAGTCAAAGCTATCCTAACCTAACGCAGCGTAACCTAACGTAACCGAACGTATCCTGACACAATGAACGTACCGCGAGAACCACCGCTGGCATCCCGAGTGTCGCGCACACTATAGTAGACCAATGTAGGGCACAGAAATCCGCCGAAGAGCAGAGCATGGCACAAAAGATTAAGCTGCCCTCTCGTAACCTATCCAATCGTTACTTTGCAAAACGTAACATAACTAAATCTAACTTGAAGCGACCGCTATTGCTGGCTTCCCCAGAGACAAGCAGAATGTGATAGAGCACAGTATAGCACACAGGTCCATAGAATGTCAGTGTATAGCACGAATGTCAAAGATATCCTAACCTAACCAAGCAAACCTAACCTAACCAAATGTAACCTAATATAACCTAACGAGCCGCGGCCACGATTTCTACAATTCCCAGAGGAACGCAGGGAATTTCAGATCACAGTAGAGCCTAGAAATCCACCGAGAAGCAGTGTACAGCACCTGATTCGCAGCTGCCCTAGCCTACCATTACTAAACAAAGTAAAACCGAACGTAACCTAACTCAACCTAGCGCGCCAAGACCAGTGTAGCTGACCTCCCGAGATCAATGCAAAATATACTATAACACAGGAAAGCGCGGAAATCCGCCGCAATGTAGTGCAAAGCATAAATGTCAAAGATATCATAACATAACCTGACATATACCAACGTAGCCAAACGAAGCCTAACCCAACCTAAAGTGTTGAGATCACTATTACTGTCCTTCCTAGAGTCGAGGAGAGTGTAGTGGGGCGACGTAGTGCGCAGAAATCCAGGGAATAGTAGTGTATACCACGAAAGTCAAAGTTATCGAAACCTAACCCAAACTATCGTAGCCCAACCGAACGAAACATACCTCAATCTATCGGGTCACTACCGCAATCGCTGGCGTCCCCGTACTCGAGTAGGTTATAGTAGAGCAACGAAGAGCGCAGAAATCCACCGAATAGCAATGTATACCACCAAATTCAAGGATAACCAATCCTAACCTAACTAAACGTAACATAACAATACGTAACCAATCTCAAACCAACGCGCAGCGCACTCTATCTCTGGCTTCCACAGAGCAAAGCATAGAATATTAGATAACTGTTGAGCTCATGAATAATCCGGATAGCAGTGTATAGCACTAAAGCCAATGCTATCTTAGCCTAACATAACCAAAGGTGGCATAACCGGGCGTAACCTAACCCAACATAACGTCCCTAGGCCACTATTACTGAGCTCCCCAGAGCAAATCAACAAATATTAGAGCACAGTAGAGAGCAGGATACACAGTATGGCAGTGTGTAGCACAAAAGTTCATAACATCGTTTTCCAACCTAACAAACCTTCGTATAACCAAACGTAACATATCTCAAACTAACGTGCCGCGGTCACTATTACTGTACTCCCAAGATACGACCAGAGTGTAGTAGAGCGCTATAGAGCGCAGAATTCCACCTAACAGAATTTTATAACACGAAAGTCAAAGCTTCCCTAACCTAACACAACGTAACCTAACCCAATCGAACGCACTCTGACTAAGCCAAACTTGTCGCCACCACAATTGCTGGTCTCCAGTGAGTCGAGCAGAGTATAGTAGACCAATGTACAGTGCAGAAATCCAAGGAATTGCAGTGTAAAGCACAAAAGCCTAACCTAACCTAACCCAACCTAATCTAACCCAACATAACCTATCCTGACCTAACCTAACCAAAAGTAACATAATCGAACGCAAAATACAGGCTAACGTGCCGACAGCACTACTTCTAGCCTCCACAGAAACAAGCAGAATACACTAGATAACAGTAGAGCGAAGAAGTCGACCGCATTGCAGTGAATAGCACAAAAGTCAAAGGTATCCTAGACAAACCTGACAAGACACCACAAAACCGGACGTAACCTTACTCAACCTAACGCGCCAAGACCACTACTGCTGACACCACAGTGCCAAGCAGAGTACGCTAGAGCAGAGTAGAGCGCAGAAATCCGACGCAATACTGCGTAAAGCACAAAAGTCAAAGATACCCCTACCTAATCTCACCTAACCTTGCAAAACCTCACCTAACCTAACCATTCGCAATGCAACCAAACGTAACATAACTCAACCCAACGTGCTGTGGACACTATTGCTCGTCTCCCCAGAGTCTAGCAGAGTACAGACGAGCACAGTAGGGCGCAGGATTCCACCCCATCACAGTCCATGCTACGAAAGTCAAAGCTATCCGAACCTAACCCAGGAAGCAGATACCATCGAAACGTAAACTTACCCAACCTCACGTGCCAAGAACACTATTGCTGGCCTCCACAGGGCCGAGTAGAATATACTACAGCACAGTAGATCGCGGATATGTGCTGCGCTTCAGTGTATAGCGCAAAGGTCAATGACATCCTAACCTAACCTGACACAACCTAGCACCAACAAACGTTGAGTATCGCAGCATGAAGTGCCAAGACCACTACTGCTGTGCTTTCCAGAGCCATGCCGAACATACCACATCACAGTGGAGCGCCGATATCCGCCAAATAGCAGTGTATAGCACAAAAGTCAAAGCAATCCTCTCCTAACCTAACCAATCGTAACATATCCAAACGTAACCTGCCCCAGCCTAAAGTGCAGCGACCACTATTGCTGGCCTACCCGGAGTCGAGCAGAGTATAGTAGGGCGAAGTAGAACGCAGGAATCCGCCGGATGACCACCTATGGTAAGAAAGTCAAAGCTATCCGAACCTAACCCAAACAAACATAACCTAACCGAACGTATCGTAACTCAACCTAGCGTACCGAGATAACCATTGCTGGCCTCTCCAGAGCCGAGCACAGCATATTAGGGCGCAGTATAGCGCAGAAGTTCACCGAATTGCAATATATACCACAAAAGTCAGTGCTATCCTGTCCTACCCTAACAGAACGTAAAATAACCAAACGTAGCGTAAGTCAATCTAACCTGTCGGTACCACTATTACTGGCCTCCCCAGATTTGAGCAGAGTGCGGTAGAGCAATGTAGAGCGTAGAAATTCGCGGCAATACCGTGTACAGAACAGAAGTCTATGATATCCTAACATAGCGCAAACAAACCGAGCATAACCAAGCGTAACATAACTGAACCTAACGCGCCGCGGCTAATACTTCTGGCCTTCGCGGAGCAAAGCGGAGCATATTTGATAGCAGTAGAGCGCAGAAATACACAGCATACCAGTGCACAGCACAAAAGTCAAAGCTGTCCTAGTCTAACCTAGTCAAACGTAGCATAAGCACACCTAACTCATCTCCACTCAACTGCCCTACACAACTATATCTGGCATACCCAGATCCAGACAGAACATACCAGAACACAGCAGAGCGCCGAATTCCACCGCATTACAGTGTACAGGGCAGGAGCCAAAGATGTCCTAACCCAACCCAATCAAACCGAATAAAAAAAACGTAACCTAACTCAACCTATCGCGCCGCAGTCACTATTTCTGGCCTCGCCAGAGCAAGGCAGAGCATATTAGATCGCAGGGGTGTGCAGAAATCCACCGAAAAGCAGCTTACAGCGCAAAAGTCGAAGCTACACTCTCCTAACATAACCAATCGTAACATACACAAACGTAACCTAACTCAACCTAACGTCCAGCTATCAGTATTGCTGGCCTCCCCAGAGCCGAGCGGTGCATACTTGAGCACAGTAGACCGCAGAAAACCGCCGCAATGCCGCGTAAGGCACAGAAGGTAAAGATGACCTGTACAAACATTTCCTGAACAAACCTAATAAAACGTTGCCTAACACAGCGTACCGTGCCGATACCAATATGGCTGGCCCTCGAAGAGCCGAGCGGAACGTATTAGAGCAAAGTAGAGTGCAGAAATCCGCCGAATAATAGTGTACAGCGCAAATGTCGCAGCTAGTCCGACCTAACCTAACCAATCGCGTCGTTAGCAAAGGCAACGTAACATAACCTAACGTGCTGCGACCACTATTGCTGGCCTCCCCAAAGCCAAGCAGTGCATGCTCGAGCATGGCAGAGCGCAGAAGTTCACCGCATTACAGTGTACAGAACAGAAGTCAAAGATATCCTAACATAACACAAAGAAACCAAACATAACCTAACGTAACATAACTGAACCTAGCGCGCCGCGGCCACTATTTCTGGCCTCGCCATGGTCAAGCAGAGTATGGTGGACCTGAGTAGAATGCAGAAATCTACCTAATACGTACCATCGCCAGGAAAGACTATGCTATAGAAGCCTAACCCAAACAAACGTAGCATAGCCAAACGTAATCTAACTAAACCTAACGTGCGTAGACCACTATTGCTGGCCTCTGCAGAGCCAAGCAGAATATACTAGAGAACAGTAGAGCGAAGAAATTGACCGCATTAAGGAGTACAACACAGAAGTCAAAGACGAACTCACCTAACCCAGACGTACCTAACCTATCCGAACGTAACATAACTAAAACTAACGCGCCGCGGCCACCATTCTTGGCCTCCCCAGAGCAAAACAGAGCATGCTTAATCACAGTAGTGCTTAGAAATCCACCGTATAGCAGTGTGTAGCACAAAAGTCAAAGCTATCTTTGCCTAACCTAACCAAACATAACACAACCAAAAGTATTCTAACTAAACCTAACGTGCCTAGATCACTACTGCTGACCTCCCCAGAGGCATACAGACTATACTACAGCAGAGCTGAGTGCAGAAAACCGCCCCAATCCTGCGTAAATCACAGAAGTCAAAGATATCCCAACCTAGCGTGACCTAACCTAACCTAACCGAACGAAGGCTAACTAAGCGTAACGTGCCGAGACCACTGTTGCTGGCATTCCCGGAGCCAAGCTGTACATATTAGCGCAGAGTAGGGTGCAGACGTCCAACGAATAGCAGTGTATACCGCAAAAGTCATAACTACCAACTACAAACCTAACCAATCGTAACATAACACAACCTAAGGAGCCGCGAATGCAATTGCTGTCCTTCCCAGAGACGAGCAGAGCATAGTAGGGCGCAGAAATCCATCGGATAACCGTGTATACCGCGGAAGTGGAAGCTATCCACACCTAACCCAAACTAACTTAACCTAGCCAAACGTTGCCTAAGCTAACCTGCCGTGCCGAGACCACTATTGGTGGCCCCGCCAGAGCCAAGCTCAGAATATTAGAGCACAGTAGGTTGCGGAAATGCGCCGAATGGCAGCGTACAGCGCAAGAGTCACAGCCAGCCGCTCCTAACCTAACCAAACGTAATGCAACCAAACGTAACGCAACTTAGCCCAACGTGCAGAGGCCTCTATTGCTGTCCTCGCCAGAGCAAAGCAGGACATGTTATAGCACAGTAGAGCTGAAAAATCCACCGAGATGCAGTATGTAGCACAAGAGTCAAAGGTAACATGTCCTAATCTAACCAATCGTAACACTACCAAACGTATCAAAGCTCAACCAAACATGCCGCCACCACTATTGCTGGCCTCCGCACAGCCAAGCAGAACATATTAGAGGATAGTAGGACGCAGAAATCCATAGAATCGCTGTGTATACCAGAAAAACTAAAGCTATCCAAACCAGTTCCAAGCTAACATAAACTAACCAAACGCAACCTACCCTAACCAAGCATGCCGTGGCCACTATTTCTCGCCTCCCCAGTCGAAAGCAGAGCACAATAGAGCACAGTAGAGCGGAGATATCTACCGAATTGCTGTGGATGGCACAAAAGGCAAAGCTCTCCTACCCTGACCTATGCAAACGTAACATAACCAAACGTAGACTGACTCAAACCAACGTGGTGCGACGACAGTTCCTGGCATCCCCAGAGCCAAGCGGAACATATTAGTAGATGGTAGAACGCAGAAATCCACCGAATTGCAGTGCGTAGCACAAAAGTCAAAGCTACCCTGTCCTAACATAACCAAACGTAACATAAGCGGGCCTAACGTAACCCAACCTGACGTGACACGAAAGCTATTACTGGCCTTACAAAAGATAAGCAGAGAATAGGAGAGCAATGTGGAGCGATGGAGTCGCACGTATAGCAATGTACAGCAAAAAAGTTGGAGAAATGCTAACCCAATCTGACCAAACCTAACCACATAAGACGTAACATATCCCAACCTAACGTGCCTAGCACACAATTTCTGGCATCCCCACACCCAATCCGGGCATATTAAAGGGGATTAGAGCGCAGGGTTCCATAGAATATCTGTGTATAGCACCAAAGTCAAAGCTACTCTATCCCAACCTAACGAAGCGTAATATAACCAAACGCAGCCAGAAAACCTAACGTGCCGAGAGCACTATTCCTGGCACCCACAGAGATGAGAAGAGTATGACAGCGCTCAGAATTGATCAGAAGTCCATAGGGTAGCAGTGAGCTGCACAAGAGTCAAAGCTACACTGTCCTAACCAAATCAAACGTAACATAACCAAACGCAACCTAACTCAGTCTATCATGCTGAGAGCAACACCGCTGGCATCCCTATGGCCAGGCAGAATAAACTAGAGCAAAGCAGAGCGCAGAAATCCACCGAATAGCAGTGTATAGCACAAAGGTCAAAGCCACCCTAACTAAATCCAACCTAACGTAACCTTGCCAAGCGTAACATAGCTCAAACAAACCTGCCACAACCGCTGTTGCTGGTCCCCCCAGAGTCAGACAGATGCCAGTAGAGCAACGCAGTGCTCAGACATCGACAGAAAAGCAGTCTACAGCACCCAGACATAGCCATACTGACCAAACATATCCGAACCTAGCCAAGCACGGGCGAAACTTAACTCAAACTTGCGTGCCGAGACCACCATTGCTGGCCTCCCCAGAGCCAAGCAGAATATACCAGAGCACAATAGACCGCAGATCAGCCGCATTGTGGTGTACAGCGAAATAGAAATTATATGCTATCACAACCTGGCCTAACCAAACGCAACCAAACGCAACCAATCCCAACCTAACGTATCTAGCCCGCTATTGCTGGCATCCACATCGCCAAGCGGGGCATATTGGAGGGGAGTAGAACGCGGTGGTCCATAGAACGACAGTGTATGGTACGAAAGTCAAAAATGTCCCAATCCAACACAAACAAACCTAACCTAACCGGACGCAACCTAACACGACATTGCGCGCCGCGGCCACTATTTCAAGCACTCCCAGAGCACAGCAGGTACTATTAGATCACAGTAGAGCGCAGAAATCCGTCCAATAGCAGAGTAAAGCAGAAAATTCAAAACTACCATCTCCAAACCTAACGCAACCTAAAGTGCCAAGACCATTATTGCTGGCCCTCAGAGCAAGTCAAAATATACTAGAGGACAGAAGAGCGTAGTAATGCGCCGCACTGATGTGCGAGGCACAAAAGTCAAAGCTACTCTATCCAAGCCTAACCAAACCTAACCAAGCCAGACGTAACATAACTCAACCCAACGCTCCGAGAGCACTATTCTTGGCGTCCACAGGGACAAGCGGAGTGCGATAGCGCACAGAAGAACGCAGAAGTCCATAGAATAGCAGTGCGTAGCACAAAAGTCGAAGCTATCCTTATCTAACACAACGTATCCTAATCAAACCAAACGTTATCTGACACAACCTAACGTGCAGTGACCATCATTGCTGGCATCCCGAGAGCGGGGCAGAGCATAGTAGAGCATTGTAGAGCCCAGAAATCGACCGAATACCTGTGTACAGCACAAAAGTGTGAGCTACCCTATCCTACCCTAACCAAACGTAACATAACCAAACGCTGCATAGCTCAGAATAACGTGCCGCGACCAACACTCTTGGTCTCTCCCACGGCCAAGCGGAACGTACTGGAGCACAGTAGAGCGCAGAAATCCACCGAATAGCAGTGTATAGCACAGAAGTCAGAGCGAACCATACCAAACTTAGCCTAACCTCTCCTAATCAAAGGTAACATTGCCAAACAGTACATGCCGCGACAACCATTGCTGCCCTCCCCAGAGAAAAGCAGATGCTAATACAGCAAATGCAGAGCGCAGACGTCGTCCGAATAGCAGTGTATAGCACAAAAGTCAAAGCTATTGTAACCAAACGTATCCAAAACCTAGCAAAGCTACGCGTAACCTAACTCTAACTTGTGTGCTGAAACCGTCATTGCTGGCCTACCCGCATCCAAGCAGAACACACTAGAGCACAGTAGAGCGCAGAAGTTCACCGAAAAGCAGTCTATACCGCAAAAGTCAAAGCAATCCATACCTAACCTAAGCAAACGTATCCTCACCAAACGTAGAATAACTCAACCTAACCTGCTGAGACAGCTATTACTGGCCTCCCCAGTGTCGAGCAAGGTACAGCAGAGAAATGCGGAGCGTAGAAACGCTTCGACGAGCGGTGTACAGCACAAAAGTCAAAGCTACCCTATCCTAACATGACCAATCGTAACATTACCAAACGTACACTAACACAACTTATCGTGCCACGTCCACTATTGCTGGCCTCCACAGAGCCAAGTAGAGCATAAGAGATTTGTGTCGGGTGCAGAAATCCCTAGAATCGCAGTGTCCAGCGGAAAAGTCGAAGCCATCCAAACCTTAACAAACCTAACACAACCTAACCAAGCTTATCCCACCTCGACCTAACGTGCAGAGACAACTGTTGCTGGCCGCCCCGTCGCCAACCAGGGCATATTAGAGAAGAACAGAGCGCTGACGTTCATATAATGTCATTGCATATCACGAAAGTCAAAGGTATCTCAACCTAACCAAAACAAACCTAACATAACCAACCGTAACTTGTACCATCCTAAGGTGCCACGGCCACTATTTCTAGAATTCTCAGAGCGAAGCAGGGAAAACTAGGTCGCAGTAGGGCGCAGAACTCGACCGAATAGCAATGCACAGCAGAAAAGTCAAAGCTGCCATGGTCTCACATAACCAAGCGCGACACAACCAAACGTAACGTGACCCTACCCGATAGGGTGAGCGTGGTTACGTTCGGTAAGGTTAGGTTAGGTTAGGTTCGGTTAGGATGGCAATGACTTTAGCGTTGCACGCTGCTATTCGGTGGCTCTCTGCACTCTACTGTGGCATAATATGATCTGCAGGTCTCTGGGTAGGCAAGAGATAGAGATCTCGTATACTTAGGTGTAGTTATTCTACGATTGGTTGGGCTAGGGTTGGTCAGGTTAGATACGGATATCTTTAACTTTTGTGCTATACACTTCTATTTGGTAGCCTTCTGCGCTCAGCTGTGCTCTAGTGTATACTGCTTGGCGCTGCGGAGGCCAGCAATAGTGGTCTTGGCACGATAGGTTGAGTAATGCTACGTTCGGTTGTGCTGCGTATGGCAATCTCAGGATAGGGTACCTTCGACTGTTGCGCTATGCACTGCGATTCAATTGATTTCTGCGCTCTACACCCCTCTAGTATGTACTACTTGGCGCTGGCGAGGACAGCAATAGCGGTCTCCGCCACTGTAGGCTGGGTTATGTTACCTTCGTTTCCGTTACGTTTGGCCCGGTTAGGATAGGGTAGCTTCGACTTTCGTGCCATACACTGCTATACGGTCGATTTCTGCGCGCCACTGTGGCCCAATATGTCCTGCTCGGCTCTGGGAAGGCCAGCAATAGTGGTCTCGGCGCGTTTGTTTGAGATATGTTACGTTTGGCCTGACTAGCTTAGGTAAGGTTTGGTTAACGTGGCAGTGACTTCTGTGCTATACACTGCCATTCTGTCGACATCTGCTCTCTGCATTGCTCTACTAGCCTCTGATTGTCAGTCGGGTAGTCAGCAATGGTGGTCCTGACGCATTGGTTGTGTTAGGTTGCGTTTGGATAGATCTGGTTTGGTTAAGTTTTGTTGGTATGGCTATGCCTTTGTGTTTTACACCGCCACTCGGTCGATATCTGCGCCTTGCACTGCACTACCCTCATCTGCTTGTCTCTGGCGACGCCACCAGTGGCGGTCGTGGCACGTTTCGCTGTGTTATGTTACGTGCGGTTATGTTGAGATACGTTACGTTTGGTTAGGTCAGGTTGGGTTATGTTTGGTTAGTGTAGCTTTGACTCTCATGCTATACACAGTTATGCAGTGGATTCCTGCCCTCCACTTTGCTTTACTCTAATCTGCTAGTCCCTGGGGAGGCCAGCAATTGTGGTCGATGTACGTTAGGTTTAGTCTTGCTGCGATAGGTTAAGTTATGTTGGTTTGGGTTACGTTTGGATATCATTCACTTTTCTGCTGTACACTGCGATCCTATGGATTTCTACGCCCTGCTCTGCCCTAATATTTTCTGCTCGTCTCCGTGGACGCTAGGAATAATGCTCTCGGTACGTTAGGTTGGGTTATGTTACGCTTCGTTATGTCAAGTTCGGTAATGTTTGGCTGAGGCTGCTTTGACTTTTGTGCTGTACACTACCATTCGGGCGATGTCAGCGGTCTACATTGCTCTGCTGTACTCTGCTTAGCTCTCGTGAGGCCAGCAGTAGCGGTCGTGGCACGTATGTTTGGATATAGTTACGTCTGCTTATGTTGCGTTTGGTAAGGATAGGATATGATTGCTTTGCCTTCTGTGCTATACACTGGTATTGGGTGGATTTCCGCGCTCTACTGATTTCTGGTATTTTCTGCTTGACTCGGGGGCGTCCTGCAATAGTGGTCTCGGCAAGATAGTTTGGATTAGGTTACGTTCGGTTATGCAACGTTGGGTTATGTTATTCCAAGATTGCTTTGACTTTCGTGCTATACACTGATATTCGGTGGATTTCTTCGCTCTACTTTGGTCTAATATCATCTGCTTTGCTCTGGGGAGGCCAGAAATTGCGATCGCAGAGCGTTATGTTGAGTTAGGTTACGTTGGCTCTTGATACGTTTGGTTAGGTTAGTAAAGATTAACTATGACTTTTGTGCTACACACTGCTTTTCGGTGTACCTCTAGGCTTTTCGTCGTCGTACTATACTCTGCTCGACTCTGGGGACGCCAACAACGGCTGTCGTCGCACCATAGGTTCAGATAGTTTACGTTTGGCTAGTCTATGTTAGCGTGGGTAAGGTCTGTATAGCTTCGATTTTTCTGCTGTACACAGCGATTCCACGAGTTTCGTGCCCTCCTCTCCCCTAATATGTTCTGCATGGCCCTGGGAGGACAGCAATGGTGGTCGCGGCACGATAAGGCACTGTTAGATTACGTTTGGTTGGATTAGGTTACACTGGGTTTTGCAGGGATATCTGTGACTCCTGTGCATCACCCAGCTGTACGCTAGATATCCGCGCTGAACATTGCTCTACTAGCATCTCCTTGCCTCTGGGGAGGCCAGCAATAGTGGTCGCAGCGCGTTACTTTTAGGTATTTTATGTTTGGTACGTCACCACTCTTCAGGTTAGGAAAGGATAACTTTGACTTTCGTGTACTACATTGCTATTCAGTGGATTTCTTGGGTCTTCATTGCCCTGCTATACTCATCTGGGCTCTAGGGAGGCCAACAATGGCGGTCGTGGCACGGTAGGTTCAGTTAGGCTACGTTCGGTTAGGTACGTTGTGACATGTTGAGTTAGGATATCTTCCACTTTTGTGCTATACACTGCAGTGCGGTGGAATACTGCCCCCTACTGTGCCCTCGTATATTCTGCTTGGCTCCGTGAACTCTATCAACAGTGGTCTCGGCACGATAGGTTGTGTTGTGCTCCGTTCGGTTGCGTTACGTATGGTTATGTCAGGACAGGGTAACTCCGACTATTATGCTATGCACTACGATTCTGTGGACTTCTGCGCTCTACTCTCCACTTGTATGGTCTGTTTGACTCTGTGGGTGGCAGCAACAGAGGTCTCGGCACGTTAGGAATAGTTATGTTACGTTTGCTTACGTTACGTTTGGCTATGTCAGAAGAGGATAGCTTTGATTTTTGTGCGATACACTGACATTCGGTGAATTTCTGTGCTCCACTTTGATTTATATTCTCCGATAGGATTTGGGGATGCCAGCGATAGTGGTCAGGGCACGTTAGGCTTTGTTATGCTGCGACCGGTTAGGTTATATTAGTTTGGTTTGGGTTTTGATTGCTTCGACTTTCACGTTATAAATTGTTATTCCGTGGTATTCTACGCTCTACTGTGCCCAACTATACTCTGCTCGGATCTGGGCAGGCCAGCAATAGTGGTCCCGGCACGTTACTTTGGGGTATGCTACGTTTGGCTATGTTTCCATTTGTTATGTTAGAAAAGGATGGCTTTATCTTTTGTGCTATACACTGCTATTGGTTTGACTTCCGCGCTCCGATGTGCTATACTATATTCTGCTTGGCCCTGTGAGGTCCAGCAATAGTGGTCGCGGCACGTCATGCTTGCTTGGGCATCGATTGGTATGGTTATGTTGGTTTGTGCTAGGTTTTGATAGCTTCGTCTTTTCTGCTATACACTGCAATTCTATGTACTCCTGCGCTCCACCCCATCTAGTATGTTCTGCTTGGCCCTCGGGAGTCCAGCGAATTTGGACTCCTCACGTCAGGTAGAATTATGTTACGTTAGGTAATGATACGATTGCTTATGTTTGGAGAGGGTATTTGTGACTTTTGTGCTATACGCTGCTATTGGGAGGATTCTTGCGCTCTACCGTGCACTAGTATATTCTGCTTGGCTCTTTTTATGTCAACAAGAATGGTCTGGGCACGTCACATTGAGCTATGTTACGTTTGGTTAAGTTGCGTCCGTTTTGGTTACGATAGGATAGCTTTGACCTTTGTGCTGTACATCGCTATTCACTCGATATCTGCGCCCATCGTTGCTCTACTAGGATCTGCTTGTCTCTGGGGAGTCCAGCAATGGCGGTCGTCTCACGTTTGGTTTCGTTACGTCACTTTTGGCTGGGTTAGGGTAGGATAAGTTTAGTTACGGCTGCTTTGACTTTTATGCTATACAACGTTATTCGGTGGACCTCTGCGCTCTTCTGTGCGCTATCGCATCTGCTTGTGTCCGTGTACGCCAGGTAAAGCTGTCGCGGCAATTTGGGTTGAGCTATGTTCAGTTTGGTTATGCTGTGTTTGGTTAGGTTTTGCAGGGATAGCCTCGACTTTTGTGCTATACAATGCACTTCCTTCGATTTCGGCGTTCTACATCAGCCTGCTAGGCTCTGCTTGGCTGTCGCGAGGCCAGCAATGGCGGTCGTGGCGCGATAAGTTGAGTTAGGTAATGTTCAGTTATGTTACGTACGGACAGTTTAGGATAGGATAGCATAGACTTTTCCGCCACCCACTGCAATGCGGTGGATTAGTGTGCTCTACTGTGTTCTAGAATATTCTGCTTGGCTCTGGGAAGGCCAGCAATAGTGTTCTCCGACCGTTAGTTTGTGTTAGGCTACGTTTGGTTTCGTTACGGCAGTATGGGTTAGGTTTGGATAGCTACGACTTACATGGCATACGCTGCTGTTCGGTGGATTTCTGCGATACACTTTGCTATAGTATGTCCTGCTTGTCTCTAGGGATGTCAGCAATAGCTTGGCACGCTGGTTACAGTTATGCGATGTTTGGTCATGTTCCTTTGGTTTGGGTTAGGTTTGTATATCTTTTACATTTCTGATGTACACTGCGATTCTTTGGATTTCTGCCCTCTACTTTAGAATACTATGTTCTGCTTGGCTCTGCGCATGCAGCCAGCAGTGTTCACTGCACGTTAGTTTGAGTGAGGCTTCGTTAGGTTATGTTAAGATTGGTTGGACTAGGAGATGATATCCTCGACTCTAATGCCATAGCCAGCTATTAGGAAGATTCCTGCGCTCTACAATGCTCAAACGCTTTCAGCTTGCCTCTGGGAAGGCCTGCAATAATGGTCTGGGCTTGTTATGTTGAGTCAGTCTACGTTCGGTTAGGTTGGTTTCGGCAAGCTTTGGTCAGCATAGCCTTAACTTTTGTCCTCTACACTGCTGTTCGGTGGATTTTAGCGCTATACCGTGCACTGGTATGTCCTGCTTGGCTCTCGGAAATCCAGAAATTGTGGTCTCGGCACGATGTGTTGGGACAGGTTACGTTCGGTTAGGTTGGGACAGGCTAAGCTTTGTCAGGATAGCTATAACTTTTGTGATGTATACTGCTATTCGGTGGATTTCTGCGCTCTACTGTCCTCTAATATGTTCTGCACGGTCCTCTGGAAGCCAGAAATGGTGGTCACGGCACGTTAGGTTGGGTTAGATTACGTTCGGTTTGGTAAGGATTAGTTAGGTTATGCCAGGATAGCTTTGGCTATTGTGCTATATACATCATTTCGGACGGTTTCCACGCTCATCGTTGCTCTAGTATACTCTATTCGACTCTGGGGCGGCCATCAATGGTCGGTCGTGGCACGATAGTCCGAGTTAGCTGACGATATGGTAGGTCAGGTTAGGTTAGGTTTGATTAGGTTGGCTTTGACTTTTCTGCTACACACTGCTATTCGTTGAATTCCTGCGCTCTACACTGCTCCAATATGTTCTGCTTGGCCCTGGGAGGACAGCAGTAGATGTCTCGTCTCGTTAGGCTTATTTACTTTACGTTAGGATAGGTTATGTTAGGTCTGGTTAAGTCAGGATACCTCTGACTTTTGTGGCTATTTGGTGTATTTTTACGCTTTACTGTGCTCTACTATACTCTGTTCGACTCTAGGGAGGCCAGTAATTGTTGTCTCAGCACGTCAGGCTTTGTTAGGCTACTTTCGGTTAGGGTACGTTAGCTTGGGTTAGGTATGGATAGCTTCTACTTTCGTGGTATAAACAGCTGTTCTATGCATTTTTGCGCTATACTGTTCTCTAGTATGTTCTGCTTGTCTCTGAGGAGGACAGCAATACTGGTCTCGGCACATTAGGTTGAAAGGGGAAACGTATGGTTATGTCGCGCATGGTAATGTTAGGATAGGATACCTTTGACATTTATGCTATGGAACGCTATTCGGTGGGATTCTACTCTCAACTGTGCTCTAGTATATTCTGCTTGGCTCTGGGGAGGCCAGCAGTATTGGCGTCGGCACGTTAGTCTGGGTTATATTGCGTTTGGTTAGGCTCGGTTAGTTTGGGTTAGGCTTGGATTCCTCTGACTTTAGTGGTATAGAGTGTTTTCCGGTGGACTTCTGTGCCATGCTTTTCTCTGGTATGCTCTGCTTGGCTCTGGGAAGGCAGACAAGGGTGGTTCAGGAGCGTCTGGTTTAGTTGTGCTACTTCGGTTATGTTACGTTCTGACATGTTAGTATAGTGTAGCTTCGACTATTGTGCTATGAACTGCGATTATATGGACTTCTGCGCTCTACTCTGCTTTAATATTCTCTGCTTCGCTATGAGGAGGGCAGCAATAGAGATCTCGGTACGTTTGGAATAGTTTTGCCACGTTTGGTTACGCCACGTTTGCACAGGTAAGGATAGGATAGTTTTGTCTGTCGCGCTTTACACTGCTGTACGTTGCATTTCTGCGCCGAACTGTGCTCTAGTATGTCCTGCTTGGTTCTGTGGAGGCCAGCAGCATTGGCCTCGGTACGTTAGGTTGAGCTATGTTGCCCTTGTTTAGGTTAGGTTTGGTTAGGTTTGGTTAGGATAGCTTTGTCTTTTGTGCTATAGGCTGCTATTCGGTGAATTCCTGCGCTCTACTGTGCTCTAATATGCAATGTTTGGCACCGGGGAGGCCAGCAATGGTGGCCTCGGTACGGTAGGTTGTGTAATGTTATGATAGGCGTGGATAGGTTAGGATAGGTTTGGTTAGGACAGCTTTGACTTTTGTGCCATACACTCCTATCCTGTCTATATCTGTGCACTGTATTGCTCTGCTATCATCAGCCTGTCTCCAGGAAGGCCCGCAATAGCGGTCGTGGCACGTTACGAATCGTCAGGTTACGTTTGGATAGGCTGTGTCATGATAAGTGTGGTCAGGATAGCTTTAACTTTTGAGCTGTACACTGGTATTCGGTTTAATTCTGCGCTCCACTGCGCTCTAGTATGTCCTGCTTGGCTCTGGGGAGGGCTCCAATAGCGTTCTCGGCACGTTACGTTGAGTCAGGCTATGTTTGTTTGTGTTCCGTTTGTTTGGGTTAGGTCTGGGTAGCTTCGTCTGTTCTGATGTACACTGCGATTATATGGTTTTCTGCGTTACACTCTCCACAAGCGTGTTCCGCTTGACTCTGGGGAGGACAGAAATAATGGCCGCCGCACGTTAGGTTGAGTTAGGCTACGATAGGTTACGTTACGGTTGGTTGGGTTAAAAGAAGATAGCTATGACTTTAGTGCTATAATCCTCTATTAGGTGGATTCCTGCGCCCTACAGTGCTCAAATGTTTTCAGCTTGGCTCTGGCAAAGCCAGCTCGGGTTGATTCTGCTCGTTACGATGAGACAGGCTACGTTCGGTTAGGTTGGGATAGGTTACGATTGCTAAGGGTAGCTTCAACTTTTGTGCTGTACACTGTTATTCGGCGGATACCTGCGTTCTACTTTGCTCTAGTATGTCCTGCTTGGCTCTGTGGGGGGGGGGGGGGGGGGGCATCAATAGCGGTGTTGGCACGTTAGGTTTAGTCAGGCTTTGTTTGTTTATGTCCAGTTGGTTTGGGTTAGGTTTGGGAAGCTTTGACTTTTCTGATATGCACAGCGATTATATGGATTTATGCGTTCTACGCTCCACTGACGTGTTCCCCTTGACTCTGCGGAGGCCAGCAATAGTGGTTGCAGCACGTTAGGAAGAGTTGTGTTACGCTTGTTTATGTTACGGTTTGACAGGTTAGGGGAAGATGGCTTTGGCTTTAGTGCTATAGTCGACTACAAGGTGGATCCCGTCCCCCTACAGTGCTTTAATATTTTCGGCTTGGCTCTGGGAAAAACAGCAATAGTGGCCTCTGCACGTTATGTTTGGGCAGGTTACGTTCTGTTAGCTTGGGTTATGCAATGTTTATCAGCGTAGCATTAATATTTGTGCCCTACACCGCTGTTCGGTGTATTTCTGCGATAAACTGTGCTCTAGTATGTCTTGCTTGGCTCTGGAGAGGGCAACAATGGCGGTCTCGGCACGTTAGGTTGAGTTAGGCTATGTTCGTCTATGTTCCGCCGGGTTGGATTACGTTTGGGTACCATTAACTTTTCTGATATGCACTGCGATTCTATGGATTTCTGCGTTCTACTCCCTACAAATAAGCTCTGCATGGTTCTGGGGTGCCAGCAATAGTGCTGGCGGCACGTTAGTCTGTGTTAGGTTACGCTATGTTTTGTTACGATTGGCCAGGTTAGGAGTGGATAGCTTTCACTTTAGTGCTATATTCTGCAATAAGGTGGATCCCTGCGCCATACTGTGCTCTAATATCTTCAGCTTGGCTCTGCCAAATGCAGCAAATGTGGACTCTTCACGTTATGTTTTGTCATGTTACGTTCGGCTATGTTGGGTTGGGCTAAGTTCGGTTGGGGTAGCTTCAACTTTTGTGCTGTACACTGCTGTTCGGTGGACTTCTGCGTTCTACTGCGCTCTAGAATGTGCGGCCTGGCTCTGGGGGGAACAGCTATATCGTTCTCGGCACGTCAGTTCGCGTTAGGCTATTTTCGGCTCTGTCCTGTTGGTTTGGGTTAGGCTTAGGTTGTTTCGACCTTTCTGATTTACACAGCGATAGTATGGATTTTCGCGTTCTACTCTCCACTAGTGTGTTTGGCTTGGCTCTGGGGAGGTCAGCAGTAGTGGTCGCGGTGAGTTATATTGAGTTTGGTTACGTTTGGTTATGTTGCGATTGGTTCGGTTTCGAGACGTTAGCTTTGACTTTAATGCCACAGTCTGCTATTAGGCGGACTCATGCGCACTGCTGCGCTGTAATATTTTCATCTTGACACTGGGACGGCCGGAAATGGTGGCCTCGGCACGTGATGTTGTGTCAGGTTACTTTCGGTTAGGTTGGGTTATGTTATGTTTGGTCAGGATAGCTTAAAGTTTTGTGCTATACACTGCTTTGCGGTGCATTTCTGCGCCCTAGTGTGCTCTAGTATGATCTGCTTGTCTCTGGGGTGGGCGGCAATAGCGGTCTCGGCAAGTTGGACTGAATTAGCCTATGTTTGGTTATATTCTGTTAGTGTAGGGTAGGCTTGTGTAGCTGTGACCTCTCTGATATAAAATGTGATTCTAGGGATCTCTGCTTTCTCCTCTCCACTGATGTGATCTGCCTGGCTCTGGGGATACCAGCAATAGAGGTAGCGGCACGTTAGGTTGTGCTATGTTACGCTTTGTTACGGTACTATTGGCTAGGTTAGGAGAGGGTTGCCTTGATATTAGTCCTATAGTATGATACAAGGTGGATTTCTGAGCTCTACTGTGCTCTAATATTTTCAGCTTGTCTCTGGGAATGCCAGCATCAGTGGCCTTGGCACGTTATGTTGAGTCAGGTTACGTTAGTTTAGGGATGGCTATACCAAGTTTGGGGAGGATATCTTTAGCTTTTGTGCAGTACACTCCGATTCCGTGGTTTCTGCGCTTTACTGTGCCCTTATATGCCCTGGTTGGCTCTGAAGATTTCAGCAATAGCGGTCTCGGCACGTTAGGTTGAGTTATACTATATTTGGGTACGTTCTGTTGGTTTGGGTTAGGTTTAGGCAGCTTTGACTTTTCTGATGTACACTGCGACTCTATGGATTTCTGCGTTCTTCTCTCCTCTAGTTTGTTCTGCCTGGCACTGAGGAGGCCAGCAATAGTGGTCGCGGTCCGTTACGTTGAGTTGGATTACCTTTTGTAATGTTACAGTTGGATAGGGTGGGAGAGGGTAGTCATGACTTTAGTGCTATAGTCTGCTATTAGGGTGATATTTGCACCCTATTGTGCTCTAATGTTTTCAGCTTGGATCCTGGAATGCCAGCAATAGTGGTCTCGGCACGATAGGTTGCGTTAGGCTATGTTTGGTTATGCACCTTTGGCTTGGGCTAGGCTTACGTAGCTTCGGCTTTTCCGATATGCACTGCGAATCGATGTATTTCTGCGTTCTGCTCTTCACGAAAGTGTTCTGCTTGGCTCTGGCGAGGCCAGCAATAGTGGTCGCGGCATGTTAGGGTCAGTTAGATTACGTGTGGGTATGTTACGATAGGTTAGGTTAGGAGGGGATAGGTTTGACATCAGTGTTACAGTCTGCTATTAGGTGGATTTCTGCGCACTAGAGTTCACTAATGCTTTCAGCCTCGCTCTGGGAATGCCAGCAAGCGTGGTCTCGGCACGTTGTGTTGGGTTAGGTTATGCCAGGTTCGTCTGGGTTAGGCTTAGATTGGTTAGGGCAGCTTAAACTTTTGTGCTGTGCACTTCGATTCGGTGGACTTCTGCGCTCTGCTGTGCTCTAGCATGTCATGCTTTGGTCTTGGGGGGGGGGGGGGCAGTAGCTGTTTCGGCGCGTTACATTGAGTTATGCTATGTTTGGTTGTTTTCTGTTTGTTTGTGTTATGCCTACGTAGCTTTAACTTTTGTGATATACACAGCGATTTTATGGATACCTGCGTTCTACCCTCCACTAACGTGTTCTGCTTGGCTCTGGGAGGCCAGAAGGAGTGGTCGCGGCACTTTATGTTGTGTTATGTTACATTTGACTATGTTATGATTGGCTTGGTTAGGAGAGGATAGCTTTGACTCTAGTGCTATGATCTGACATTAGTTTCGATTTCTGCGACCTACAGTGCTCTAGCATGCTCATCTTTGCGCTGGGAAGGCCAGCAACAGTGGCCCCTGCACCTTATGTTGTGTCAGGTTACGTCTGGTTATGTTGGGTTAGGCAAAGTTTGGTATGGGTAGCTCAAACTTTTGTGCTGTGCACCGCTATTGTGAGGACATCTGCGCTCTGCTGTGCTCTAGTATGTCCAGCTTGGCTCTGTGAAGGCCAGCAATAGTGGTATCGGCAAGTTAGGTTGATTTAGTCTATGCTTGGTTATGTGCTGTTGGTTTGGGTTACGTTTGGGTATCTTAGACTTTCCATACATAAACTGCATTTCTATGGATTTCTGCATTATACTCACCACTAATGTGTTCTGCTTGGCTCTGGCGATGCCGGCAGTGGTGGTCGCGGCACGCTATGTTGAGTTAGGTTACGCTCGGTTAGGTTGGGTTGTGCCAAGTTTGGTCATGGTATCTACAACTTCTCCGCTGTACACTGATATTCGCTGGATTCCTACGATCTACTGTGACTTAATGCGTTCTGCTTGGATCTGGGGAGGGCAGCAATAGCGATATCGGCACGTTCGTGTATGTTACGTTATGTTATGTTATGTTCTGCTTTTTAGGGTTAGGCTTGGGTCGCTTTGGCCTTTTCTGATTTACACTACGGTTCTATGGATTTCTGTCTTCTACTTACCGCTAATGTGTTCTGCTTGGCTCTGCGGAGAACAGCAATGGCGTTCGCTGCACGTTAGGTTGAGATAGGTTACGTTTGGTTATGTCACGGATGGAAATATTAGGAGACGAGAGCTTTGACTTTATCTCCATATACTGCTATTAGGTAGATTTATGCGCCCTACTGAGCTCAAATGCTTTCAGTTTGGCTCTGCGAAGGCCAGGAATACTGGCCTCGACACGTTATGTTGAGTCAGGTTTCGTTCGGTTGTGTTGGGTTATGCTGAGCTTTGTAGGGATAGCTGTATCTTTTGTGCTGTACGCTGCTATTCTCTGGATTTCTGCGCTCTACGGGGCTCTAGTATGTCCTGCTACGCTGGGGGGAGGCCAGAAATAGTGGTCTCGGCGCGTTAGGCTAAGTTAGTCCACGATTGGTTTGGTTACGTTAGTTCAGGTTAGGTTAGGACATGTTTGCCTTTTGTGCTATACGCTGCTATTAGGTGCCCTTCTGCAAACTACTGTGCTCTAGTATATTCTGCTTGGTTCTGTGGAGTTCCAGTAATAGCGGTCTCGGCACGTTCGGTTAAAATATAATACGTTCGATTATATTACGCTCGGATAGGTTAGGAGAGGACAGGTTTGACTTTTGAGCATTACACCGCTATTCGGTGGACTCCTGCTCTCTGCGTTGCTCTATTATAATCTGTTCGGCTCTGGAGAGGCCAGCAATAGTGGTTGTGGCATGAAATGTTGTGATAATTTGCGTTTGGGCATGCTTGGTTAGGCTAGGTTGGTGGAGGACAGCATCGACTTTTGTGCCATACACCGGTATTTGATAATTTCAGCGCTCTACTGTGCTCTTATATGCTCGTTTGCCCTGAGGAGGCCTAAGATAGTGCCCGCGGCGCGTCAGGTTGTGCTATGTTACGTTTCCTTGGGTCAGATTAGATAAGGTTTGTCCAGGTTATCTTCGACTTTTATGCCATTCGCTGCAATGCGGTCGATTTTTACGCTCTACTGCTCTCTAGTCTGTTCCGGTCGGCTCTGTGGAGGCCAGCTGATGTGGTCTCGGCACGTTAGGTAGAGCTACGTTACGTTTGGTTATGTTACGGTTGGCTAGGGTAACTTTGACTTTTGTGCTATAAGCTGCTATTCGGTTGATTTCTGCTCACTACTCTGATCTGATATGCTCTGCTTTGCACTGACGAGGCCAGAAATAGTGGCCGCGGCGCGCTAGGTTGTATTAGGTTACGTTCGGTTTGGTTTGGCTTGATTGTGTTAGGTTAGGTTGCCACTGTCTTCTGTACCGAACACTGCGATTCGGTGGCCTTCTGCGCACTTCTTATACCTAGTATGTTCTCCTTGGCTCCGGGGAAGCCAGTGATAGTGTTCTCGGCACATTAGATTCAGATAGGATTCGTTTGTTTATGTTGTGTTTGCTTGGGTTTGGTTCGGACACCTTCGGCTTTCCTGTTGTGCACTGCGGTTCTGTGGATTTCTGCGCTCCTCTCTCTTCTGTTATGCTGTGATAGACTCTGTGGTGGCCAGCAATACTGCTCGCGGCACGTTAGCTTCGGTTAGATTACGTTTGGGTTGGATAAGTTAGGTCGGGTTAGGTCAGGAGGGCTTTGTCTTTTGTATTGTATACTGCTGTTCGGTCGATTTCTGCGCTCTGCTGTGCTCTAGTGTGCTCTGCTTGGCTCTAACGAGGCCAGCAATGGTCGTCTCCACAAGGTGGGCTTATTTAGGTTGCGCTTGTTTAGGCTACGTTTGTTTGGGATAGGCTTGCACAGATTTGACTTCCTTGGAATTAACTGCTATTCGTTGTATTTCAGTGCCCTTCTGTGCTCTGGTGTGCTCTGCCTGTCACTCTGGAGGCCAGCAATTTTTGTCTCCGCTCGTTATGTGTAGGTAGTCTACGTTTGGTTGTGTCAGGTTAGGACTGGCAAGGATAATGTATCTTAGACGATTGTCCTATTCGCTGCTCTTTGAAGGCTTTCTGCACTCTAATGTGCTCTAGTGTGTGCTACTTGGCTCTGGGGAATCCAGTAATAGTGGCCTCGGCATGTTGTCTTAGGATAAGTTGCGTTTGGTTATATTACATTTGGACATGTTAGAATGGGATAGCTGTGACTTTTTCGCTATACACAGATTTCGACGTATTTCTGCGTTCTACATTGCTCTACTATACTCTTATCAATTCTGGGGTGGCCAGGAATAGTGGTCCAGGCACGTTAGTTTGATTTATTCTACGTACGGCTATGTTACTTTTGGTTAGTGTAGGAGAAGATAGCATTGACTTTTATGCTATATACTGTTTTTCGGTGAGTTTCTGCGCTATACTGTGCTCTAATATGCTCTGCTTGGCTCCGGGGAGGACAGCAATCGTGGCCCGGCGCGTTATGTTGAGTCAAGCTACGTCTGGATTGATTAGGTTAGGTCAGGTTAGATTAGGATATCTTCGTCTTTTGCTCTTTACACTGCAATGCGGCGAATATCGGCGTTCTACTGCGCTCTAGTATATTCAGGTTGGCTCTGCAGAGTCCAGGAGTAATAGTCTAGGTGCGTTTGGTTGAGTTAGGTTACGTTTGGTAATGTTCCGTTTAGTTATGTTAGGCTAGGATAGCTTTGACTTTTGCGCTGTAAGCTGCTATTCGGTGCACATCTGCTCACTACTTTGATCTAGTATGCACTGCTTTGCTCTGGCGAGGCCAGGGGTAGTGTCGGCGCGCATCAGGCTCCATTAAGTAACGTTTGGTTGTGTCCGGTTTGTTTCGGTTAGGTTAGGATATCTTTGACTTTTGTTCTGTACACTGATGTGCGGAGCATTTTTGCGCTCTACGTTGCTTTACCACACTCTGCTCAACGCTGTGGTGGCCACCAACAGTGGTCTCGTCTCGATGTGTTGAGTTCGGCTCCGTTTGGTCAGGCTATACTTGCTTTTGTTAGGTCCGGCTAGGTCTGACTTTTCCGTTAAACTCTGCGTTCCTGTGGAGTTCTGCTCTCCACTCTCCTCTAATATATTCTCCTTGGCTGTGGGGAGCGTCAGCAATAATAGTCGAGTAACCTGAGGTTGAGATAAGTTACTTCTGGCTACGTTACGATTGGTTAGGTTAGGAGGGTCTAGCTTTGACTTTTGCGATATACACTGTTATCCGAGAGATTTCTGCACTCTACAGTGATCAAATGTGTTCAGCTTGGCTTTGGGCGGTCAGCATTATTGGCATCTGCACGTTACGTTGAGCTAGGCTACGTTTGGCTACGTTAGATTAAGGTGTCTCGGACATTTGTGCTTTACACTGCAATGCGTTTGATTTCTGCGCTCCACTGTGCACTAGTATATACTGGTTGGCTCAATGGAAGTCAGCAATAGTGGTATAGGCACGTTAGGTTTGGTTAGGTCACGTTTGGTTATGTTATGTTTGGCCATGTTAGGCTAGGGTAGCTTCGACTTTTGTGCTATAAACTGCTGCTCGGTATATTCCTGCTCGCTGCTGTGCTCCAATACGCTCTGCTTGCCGCTGGAGAGGCCGGCAATAGTGGTATCGGCACGTTGGTTCGAGGTATGCTACGTTGGTCAGGATAGGTTAGCTTGCGTCATGCTACGATATCTTCGCCTTTTCTGATATAGTCTGCCATTATATTGACTTCTGCGCTCTGCTCTCCTGTAATATCTTCTGCTTTGCAATGGGGAGGCCAGCAATAGTGGTCTAGGCACGTTAGGTTGGATTTGGTTGCGATTGGCTATGTTGCGTTTGGTTAGGTTACTATACGATATCTTCGACTTCTGTGTCACATACTGCTATTCGGCAGATTCCTGCTCTCTACATTGCCCTAATATACTCTGCACGACTCTGCGGTGACCAACAATATAGGTCGTAGCACGATAAGTTGAGGTAGGATACGTTTGGTTAGGCCAGGTTTGGCTAGGTTTGGTCATGATGGCTTTCTCCTTTGCGCTATAAACAACAGATCGGTGGATTTCTACTCTCTGCTGTGTTGCAAGGTGCTTTTCTTGTCTCTGGGGAGGCCAGCAATTGCGGCCGTGGCGCGTCAGGTTGAGGTATGTTACGCTTGATTAGGTTAGGCTTGTTTGGGTTAGGTTATGATATCTTGGACTTTTCTGCGATACACATCGATTTCAGGGGCTTCTGCGCTCTACTCTCCTCTAATATGCTCTGCTCAACTCAGTGGAGGCCAGCAATACCGGTCGCGGCACGTTAGATGTGTTAGGATACGTTTGGTTGTGTTACGTTTTGTTCGGTTAGGAATAGTTGGATCTGACTTTTGTGCTCTACACGGCAACGCCGCGTATGTCTGTAATCCACTGTGTTCTAGTATATTCCGCTCGTCTCTTGTGGCCAGCAACAGCAGTCGCGGCGCGATAAGTTGTGTTAGGTTACGCTTGGTCAGTCCATGCAATGTTATGTTTGGTCTGGATACCTTTGACTTTTGTGCTATGCACTGCATTGCGGTCGATTTCAATGCTCTACTCTGCTATAGCATATTCTGCTTGGCTCTGTGGAGGCCAGCAAGAGTGGCCTCAGCACTTTAGGTTCAGTTAGATTACATTTGGTTATGTTACGTTTGGCCATGTTTGGAGATGATAGCTTTGACATATGTGCTGTACACTGCTATTCGGTGGATTTCTGCGCTATACATTGCACTACTGTACTCTGCCCGAGCCCTGGGGACGCCATCAGTTGTCGTTGCTGCACGTTAGGCTGAGTTAGGTTATGTCTGGTTATGCTACGATCGGTTTGTTAGGAGATTACTGCTTGGTCTTGTGTGCTGTAAACTGCCATACGGCAGATTTCTGCACTCTACTGCGCTCTGACGTATTCAGCTTGTCTCTGGTAAAAATAGCAATTGTTGCATCGCCGCATTAATATGAATTAGGCTACTTTCGGTTTGGTCACGCTAGGTCGGGTTGGGTTTGGATATCTCCGACTTTTCAGCTTTACGCAGCATTGCGGCAGTTTTCTGCGCTCTACTGTGCTCTAGTATATTCTACTTGGTTATGGGTAGGTCAGCAATAGTCGTCAAGGCATGTTAGGTTGAGTTAGGTTACGTTTGGCTATGTTATGCTTGGTTAGGTTAGGCTAGGATAGCATTGCCTTTTCTGCTACACACTGCTATTCGGTGCATTCCTACGCATCACTCAAACCAGGCATGCTCTGCTTTGCTCTGGGAAGGTCAAAAATTGTGGCAACGGCGCGTTAGGTTGTATTAGGTTACGTTTGGCTGGGTTAGGTTTGTCTGGGTTTGAATAGGATATATTTGATTTCTGTGCTCTACACTGGAATGCGGTGACTCTTGCGCTCCGCTGTGCTCTCGTATGTTCTGCTGGCTCTGGGGAAGCCAGCAGTTGTGGTCTCGACGCCTTAGGTTGAGATGTGATACGTTTCGTTATGTCATGATAGCTTGTGTTTGGTTCGGACTGCTTCGACTTTTCTGCTGTACATTGCGATTCTATGGTTCTCTGCGCTTTGGCCTCCAGTAATATGAGCTGCTTGACACTGTGGAGACCAGCAATACTGGTCGCGGCACGTCAGTTTGGGTTGTGTTACGTTTGGTTACGTTACGATTGGTTAGGTTAGGATTGCCTAGCTATGACGTTTGTGCTATACACAGCTACTCGGCGGATTCGTGCACTCTACTCTGCTCTAGTGTATTGTGGTTGGCTCGGTGGATCTCAGCAATAGCGGTCAAGGCACCTTAGGTTGTGTTATGTTACGTCTGGTTATGATACGTTTGGTTAGGTTTGGCTATGATGGCTCTGACCTTTGTGCTATACACTGCTATTCGGCGGATTTCTGCATTCAGCTGTGCTCCAATATGCTCTGCTTGCCTCCGGGGAGGCTGGCAAAAGTGGTCTCGGCATGTTAGTTTGAGTTAGAGTCCGTTTGGTTAGTTTTGGTTAGTATGGGTCATGTTAGGATGCCTTTGACTGTTCTGCTACACACTGACAATCTATGGACTTCTGCGCTCTACTCTCCTCTAATACGTTCTGCTTGGCTATGGCGAGACAAAAACAGTGGTCTAGGCACGTTAGGTTAGATTATGTAGCTTTTGCATATTTCACGTTTTGTTCGGTTAGGATATGATAACGTTGACTTCTGCTCTATACATTGATATTCAGCGCATTTCTGCGCTCTACTGTGCTCTAGCATATACTGCTTGGCTCTGGGAAGGCCAACGGTGGTGGTCTCGGCACGTTAGTTTGTGTATAGCTACGTCTGTTTGCGTTACTTTCGATTAGGTAAAGATGTAATAACTTAGACTTTTGTGCTGTAAACGGCTTTTCGGTGAACTTCTGCGCTCTAGTGTATCCTAGTAAGTTCTGCTTGGCTTTGGGGAGGCCAGCAATAGTGGTCTCGGTACGTAAGGTTGAGCTACGCTACGTTCCTTCATGTTACGTCTGCGAGGCTAGGATAGGGTAGTATACACCTTTGCGCTATGCGCATTTCTGCGCTCTACTGCGCTTTAATACATTAGCCTTGTCTCTGTGAAGGCCAGCAATAGTGGTCTCGTCAAGTAAATTTGTATTTGGCTACGTCTTTATGTGTTACGTTTGGCTAGGTTAGAATTCGATACTTTGACTAAAGTGCTACTCGCTGCTATTCGGAGGGTTCCTGCGCTCTAATGTGATTTACTGTGCACTACGTTTGGGTAGGTTAGGTAAGGACAGGTAAGGTCGGGGTATGTCTGACTTTTGTGCGATACACTGCAATGCGGCGGGTTTCTGCGCTCTGCTGTGCTCTAGTTTATTCTGCTTGGATCTGCGGAGGACAGCAGCAGTGGTCTCTCCACGTTAGGTTGAGTTATGCTACGTTCGAGTGTGTTACGTCTGGTGTGGTTTGTATATGATAGCCTAGGATTTGGACTATACGCAGCCATCCGTGTATCCCTGCGCTCTACTGTGCCCTAGTATATTCTGCTTGGCTTTGCGGAGGCCAGCAGCAGTGGTCTCAGCACGTTAGGTAGGGTTTAGCTGCGTCTCCATATATTACGTTTGGTTAGGTTAGGTTAGAACAGCTTAGACTTTTGTGCCATACTCTGCTAGTCGGTGGACTTCTGCGCTCTAGTGTGTTCTAATATGCTTTGCTCGGTTCTGTGGAGTACGGTAATAGTAGTCCCGCGCACGTTAGTTTGATTTAGGTTACGATTCGTTGAATAAGGTTTGGTTAAACTCGGTCAGGTTAACTTAGATTTTCGTGCCATAGACAGCTATTCGGAGTATTCCTGCTCTCTACTGTGCTCTACTAAGGAACGCTTAGTACTCAGGGTGCCAGCAATGTTGGTCTCGGCACGTTAGGTTTAGTAAGGCTACGTTCGTTTAGTTTAGGTTGGGTTATGTTCGGGAAAGTTAGCATTGACATTCGTGTTATACACTGCTGTTCGGTGGATTTCCGCGCTCGACTGCGCTGTACTACATCCTGCTTGGCCCTGGGGAGGCCAGCAATAATGGCCGGGGCACTTTGTGTTGCGGTAGGCTACGTTTGGTTAGTTTACGTTAGCTTGGCTTAGATCTGCATGGATATGACTTTCGTGCTGTACACTGCTATTCGGTGGATGTCCGCGCTCTACGTTGTTCTACTATACACCGCTCGAATTTCGAGAGGCGGGCAATAGAGGTCGCGGCACGTTATGTATGGTTATGCTAAGTCTTTTTAGGCTAGGTAAGGTTAGGTTAACATATCTCCGACTTTTGTGCTATACACTGGTATTCTGTTGGTTTCTGCGCTGAACATTGCTCTGCTATACTCTGCTCGATTCAGAGGAGGCGAGCAATAGTGGACGTGGCACGTAACGTTGCGTTATGTTACGTTCTGTTATGATAGGTTAGGCTATGTTTGGTCAGCATAGCTTTGACTCTCGTGCGATACACTTCCACTCAGTGCATTTCTGTGATCCACTGTGCTCTACTACATCCTGCTTGGCTCTGGGTGGGCCAGGAGCAGTGGTCGCAGAACGTTTTGTTGAGCTATGCTACGTTTTGTTAGGTTAGGTTAGGACAGGTTGGGTTGCGAAACCTACGGCATTTGTGCTATACATAGCGATGTGGTAGACTTCTGCGCTCGGCTGTGCTGCAGTCTATTCTGCTTGGCTCTGCGGAGGCCAGAAAAAGTTGTCTCGGCGCGTTAAGTTGAGTTAGCCTACGTTTGGTGATGTTAGGGCAGTATAGTACAGACTTTTGCGCTTTACACTGCTTTTCGGAGGATTTCTACGCTCGACTGTGCCCTACTATATCCAGGCTGGTCCGGTGGAGGCCAGTAATAGTCACGACGCGTTATGTTGAGTTAGGCTACGTTTGTCTGTGTTATGTTGGGTTCGGTTTTGCTGGGGTGACTACGACTTTATTGCTGCACACAATTATCCGGCGGTTTCCTGTGATCTACTGTGCTCTACTTTATTCTGCTTGGCTCTGTTCGGTTAGGTTAGGTTAGGTCAAGTTATGTTAGAATATCTTCGACTTTTGTGCTATTCACTGCATTACGGAGGATTTCTGCGAACTACTGCACTCTGGTGCACTCTACATGTCCCTGTGGAGGTAAGCAATACTTGTCTCGTTATGTTAGGATCAGTTTGGCTACGTTTGGTTATGTTACGTTTGACTAGGTTACTGTACGCTGCATTGACATTTTTGCTTTACACTGCTGTTCGGTTGATTTCTGCATCCTAATTCGCTCTAATATGCACTGGTTGGCACTGGTGTGGCCAGTGATAGTGGTCTCGGCACGCTAGTTTGTGTAATGTTCCGTTCCGTTAGGCCAGGTTAGGATGGATCGGTTAGGATTTCTTTGACTTTTGTGGTATACACTGCCACTCGGTGCATTTCTGCGCTCTACTGTGCTCTAGTATGTCCAGCTTGCCTCTGGCTAGGGCAACAGTCGAGGTCTCGGCACGTTCGTTTGAGGTAGGCTATGTTTGTCTATGTTGTGTTGGTTCAGGTTAGGTTTAGGTAACTCTGATGTTTCCGAAATGCACTGCGATTCTATGTATTTCTGCGACCTACTATCCACTAACGTTTTCTGCTTGGCTCTGGTGTTGCCAGCAAAGTGTTCGAGGGAAGTTAGGTTGGGTTGTGTTACGTTCGGTTGCGTTGTGATTGGTTAGGTTAGGAGAGGATAGCTCTGACTTTAGTGCTATAGTCTGCTACTAGGTGGATTTCTTCGCCATACTGTGATCTAATGCTTTCAGCCTGGCTCTATGATGGCCAGCAATGGTGGCCTCTGTACATTACGATGAGTCAGGTTACGATCGGTTAGGCTGGGTGAGGCAAAATTTTGGCAGTATAGATTCAACTTTTGTGCAGTACACTGCTTGTCGGTGGATTTCATCGCTCTACTATGCTCTAGTATGTCCTGCTTGACTGTGGGAAGGGAAGCAGTGGCGGACTCCGCACGTTAGGTTGAGTTAGGCTACAGTGGTTATGTTCTGTTGGTCTGGGTTAGGTCTGGGTGGCTCCCACTTTTCCGATATACACTGTGATTATGAGAATTTCTGCGTTCCACTCGACACTAACATGCTCCGCTTTACTCTGTGGAGGGCAGCAGTAGTGGTCGCGGGACGTTAGGTTCAGTTGGGTTATGCCTGGTTATATTACGGTTGATTAGGTTAGGAGAGGATCATTTTCACTTCAATGCTATTTCCCGCTACTAGGAATTTTTCTGCCCCCTACAGTGGTATAGTGTTTACAGCTTAGCTCTGTGAAGGCTAGCAATAGTGGTCTCGGCACGTTAGGTTGAGTCAGGTTACGTACGACTAGGTGGCGTTAGGCCACGTTTGGTCAGGATATCGCAATTTTTTGTGCTGTAGACTGCTATTCGGTCGATTTCTGCGCTCCGCTCTGCTCTAGTTCGTCGTGCTTGACTCTTTGGAGGCATGCAACAGTGGTAACGGCACGTTAAGTTTAGTTGGGTTACGTTTGGTTATGTTACGATTGGTTGGGTTATGAGGTGGTTGCTTCGACTTTAGTGCTATAGTCTGCTATTGGGCGGATTTCTGCGCCCTACACTGCTCTTATATTTTCAGCTAGGCTCTGGGAAGGCCAGCGATATTGTTCTCAGTACGTTATATTGAGTTAGATTACGTTCGGTTAAGCTGTGTTAGGCTGTTTGGACAGGATAGCTTTAACTTTTGTGCTGTACACTACTATTCCGTGGATTCCTGCGATCTACTGTGCTCTAGTATATTCTGCTTGGCTCTGGCGAGATCAGCAGTATGGGTCTCGGCACGTTAGGGTGAGATAGGCTATATTCGTTTATGTTAATGTCTTTTGGGTTAGGTTTGGGGAGCTTTGACTTTCCCCATGTCCACTGCGACTATATGGATTTCCGCGTTCTGCCATCGACCAACGTTTTCTGCTTGACTCTGTGGGGGCCAGCAATACTAGTTGCGGCACGTTAGATTGTGTTAGGCTACGTTTGCTAATATCATGGTTTGTCAGGTTAGGAGTGCGTAGCTCCTACTTTGGAGATCTAGTCTGCTCTTAGGTGGATTTATGCCCCCTACAGTGCTCCCACGTTTTCAGCTTGGATCAGGGAAGACCACCACTAGTGGCTTCGGCTCGTTATGTTGGGTCAGGTTCCGATCGCTTAAGTAGGGTTAGGCTATGTTTGGTTAGGATAGCTTTAGCTTTTGTGCTGTACGCTGCTTTTCGGTGGATTCCTGCGCTCTACTGTGCTCTATCATGTCCTGCTTGGCTCTGGGAGGGAAGCAATAGCGGTCTCGGCACGTTTGGTCGAGTCAGGTTACGTTCGGTTATGTAGAGTAAGACCAAGTTAGGATAGGTTAGCTTCAATCTTTGTGCTTTACACTGCTATTCGGTGAACTTTTGAGCCGTACTGTGCTCTAGTATGTCCTGCTTGGCTCTGCAAGGGCAGCAATAGCGGCCTTGGCACGTTCGGTTGAGTTAGGCTACGTTTGGTTATGCACTGTTGGCTTGGGCTAGGTTTGCGTATCTTCCACTTTTCTGATATGTACTGCGATTCTATGGATTTCTGCGCTATACTATCCACTAATGTCTTCTGCTTGGTTCTAGGGAGGCCAGCAAATGCGTTCGCGGCACGTTAGGTTGAGTTATATTACGTTCGGATATATTACGGTTGGTTAAATTTGCAGAGGGTAGCTTTGACTTTAGTGCTACAGTCTGCCATCAGATGGAGACGAGCGCCCTACTGTCCTCTAGTGCCTTCAGCTTGACTCTGGAAAGGCCACCAACAGTGGCCTCGGCACGTTGTATTTTGTCAGTTTACGTTCGGTTAAGTTGTGTTAGGCCATGCTTGGTTAGGATATCTTTAACTTTTGTGTTGTACACTGATCGTCGGTGCATTTCTGCGCCCTTGTTCTCTAACATGCTCTGCTTGGCTCTCGGTAGGACGACAATGGAGGTCTCGGCTCGTTAGGTTTAGTTATTCCACGTTTGGTTAGGTTATGTTAGGTCGGGTTGGGTCAGGATATCTTTGTCCTTTGTGATATACACTGCCATTTGGTGACTCTCTGCGCTCTACCGTGCTCTGGTATATTCTGCTTGGCTCTAAGGAGGCCAGCAGTAGTGTTCTTGGCACGCCGATTAGGTTATGATGCGTTTGATCATATTACGCTTGGATATGTTAGGATAGGGTAGATAAAGTATTTACGCTATACACAGCTCTACGGTGGTTTCTACGCTCTACGTTGCTCTACAATAATCTGCTCGGCTATGTGTAGGCCAGCAATAATTTTCTCGGCCGGTTATGCTGGTCTAGGCTACGTTTGGTCGCGTAAAGTTAGTTCGGTATATGATTAGATAGATTTTCCTTTCTTGGTATACACTGCTACTCTGTGGGTCTCTACGCTCGACTATGCTCAAGTATGTGTTGCATGGCTCTGGGGATAGCAGTAATGGTGGTCTCGGGACATTAGGTTGAGTCAGATTAAGTTTGGTTATGTTAAGTTTCATTGGGTTAGGCTAGGATAGCTTTGACTTACGTGCTAATCACTCATACTCTATTGACCTGTGTGCTCTACTGCGCTCTATCATATTCTGCTTGTCTCTGGGGAACCCAGCAATAGTGGTCGCGGCACGTTAGGCTTAGTTATTCTACATTCGGTTTGGTCAGGTTAGGTCCGGTTAGGTTAGGTTATCACTGGCTTTCTTGCTTTACATTTCTGTTTGGTGGCTTTTGCGCACTACTGCGCTCTACTATACTCCACTCGAATCTGCGGATGCCAGCAATAGCGGTTGCGCCACGATAAGTTGAGTTCAATAGCGTTTGGTCAGGTCAGGTTACGCTTGGTTAGGTTGGGTTAGCTTCCACTTTTGTGCTACTCACTGCTATTCTCTGGACTCCTGCGATCTACTGTGCGTTGTAACACTCTGGTTGTCTCCGGGGACACCAGAAATGGTGGTCCCGGCGCGTTAGGCTTTGTTATGCTACGTATGGTTGTGTACGGTGTGGTTAGGTTATGATAGGATAGCTTTGACTTTTGCGCTGTACACTGCTATTCAGTGGATTTCTGCGCTCTGCTCTGCTCTAATATGTTCTGCTTGTCTCTGGGAAGGCCAGCTATCGTGCTCTCGGCACGTTACGCTGAGGTACGTTGCGTATGTTTATATTACCTTTGGTTGGTTTAGGAGATGATGTCTCTGACTTCTGTGTTATACGCTGCTATTCGGTGGATATCTGCGCTCTAGATAGCTCTACTATTGCTCTGCACGATTCTCGGGAGGCCAGCAATAGTGGCCGCGGCACATTAGGCTGAGTTACGTTACGTTCGGTGTGTTAGGTTCTTAGGTTTGGTTAGGTTAGCCTTGACTTTCGTTCTATGCACTGCAATTCGATGGCTTCCTGCCCTCCGTTGTTCTCTAATAGGCACTGCTTTCCTCTGGCGAGGACAGAAGTAGTGGGAGTGGCTGGTTAGGCTTAGCTACGTTACGTTTGGTTATGTTACGTTAGCATTGGTTAGGTTTGGATAGCTTAGACCATTCTGCTGTACACTGCCATTCCATTGACCTCGGAGCCCAACTCTACTCTAATACGTTCTGCTTGGCGACGGGGAAACCAGCAGTAGTGGTCTAGGCTCGTCCGGTTTTGATAGGTCACGTTTAGTTATGTTACGTTTGGTTAGAACAGGATAGGATAACTCCGAGTTTTGTGCTATACACTGCTATTCGCAGGATTTCTGCGATCTTTGTTGCTCTACTATACTCCAGTCGACTCTAAGGGGCCAGCAGTGGTGGTCGTGGCACGATACGTTTTGATAGGTTACGTCTGGTTATATTAGGTCAGGTTGTGTTTTGTTAGGATGGCGTTGGCTTTTGTGCCATACACAGCTATTCGGTGGATTTCCGCGCTCTACTGTGGTCTAATATGTCCTGTTTGGCTCTGGGGATGCCAGCAATAGAGGTCTCGGCCGGATAGGCTTAGTCTCTCTACGCTGGGTTAGGTTAGGTTAGGGTTGGCTCTGGTAGGATGGCTCTGACTTTTGTGCTATACACTGCTGTTCGGTGGATCCCTGCGCTCTAGATAGCTCTACTATGCTCCGCTCGAATCTCGGTATGCTAGCAGTAGTGGCCGTGGCGCGTTAGGCCGAGTTAGGTTACGTTCGGTAAGGATAGGTTTGGCTCGGTTTGGCTAGGGTAGCATTGACCATCCCGCTCTTCACTGTCATTGGGTTGATTCCTGCCATCTTCCGTGCTCTATCCTAATTTCTTAGTCCCTGGGGATGCCAACAATAGTGGTCGCCGGACGTTACGTTGAGTTTGGCTACGTTAGGTTAGGTTACGCTTGTATGGGTTAGGTTTGGATATCGTTGACTATTCCCATGTTCACTGAGACTCTATGGATTTTTGCGCCCTACTCTCCTCTAATACGTCCTGATTTCCTCTGGGAAGGTCAGAAATAGTTGTTTAGGCACGTAAGGTTGTGTGAGGATACGTTTGGTTAGGTTAGCCTAGGATATCTCTGACTTCTGCACTGTAAACTGCAATGCGGTGGATTACTGCGTTCTACTGTACTCTAGTGTCCTCTGCTTGGCTCTCGAGTGCCCAGCTACTCTGTTCCGGGCAAGTTAGGTTGAGATATGTTACGGTCGGGTTTGGGCATGGTTGGGTTTGTTTCGGTTTGGTTAGTTTAGCTTCGACATTTGCGCTGTACACTGCTATTCGGTCGACACCTGCGAACTGCATTGGGCTGCTGTCCTCCGCTTGTCTGTGTGAAGGCCAGAGATAGTTCTCGTGGCACGTTTACATGTGTCAGGCTACGCTTGGTTATGTTACGTTAGGTAATGTTTTGTCAGGATGGTTTTGACCATTATGCTATGCACCGCTATTCAGTGGATTTTCGCGCTCTACTCTGCTCTAGTATATTCATCTCGTCTACAGGGAGGCCAGCGGTGGTGGTCTCGGCACCTTAGGCAGAGTTATGTTGCGTTCGGTTATGCTACGCTTGGTTAGGTTGGGATGGGATAGCTTCGACTTTTGCGCCGCAAGCTGCTATCCGACGGATTTCTGCGCCCTTCAATGTTCTACTGTACCCTACTCGTCTTTGTGGTGGCCAGTAATGGAGGTCACGGAGTGCTAAGTTGAGGAAGGCTACGTTTGGTTTGGCTTTGTTAGCCTGGGTTAGCTTTGGATAGCTTCGACATATTTGGCATACACTGTCCATCGGTGGATTTCAGCGCTCCACTGTGCTCTAGCAAATTCTACCGGCTATGGGGAGGCCAGCAGTAGTGATCTCGGCACGTTAGGCTGAGCTATGCTGCGTTTGGTTATGTAGCATTTGGATGGGCTAGGAGAGGATATCTTCGACTTTTGTGCTTCACACTGCTACTCGGTGTATTTCTGCAGTCCTTGTTGCGTTGCTATACCCTATTCTGCTCTGGGGAGGCCTGCAATGGCGGTCGTAGGACGACAGATTCAGATACGTTGCGCTTGGTTAGGTTACGTTAGGTTATGCTTGATTATGATGGCTTTGGCTTTTGCGTTATACACTGCTGTTCGGTGAATTTCTGCGCTCTACCGCGCTCTAATATGTTCTGCTATACTCCGGGAGTTCAGAAGTAGAGGTCTCGGCTCGCTAGGTTTGTTTACTCAACGTTTGATTAGGTTCGGATGGGTATTGTTATGTTACGATGTCTCTGCCTTTTGTGTTATATAATGCTATCTGGTAGCTCTCTGGGCTCCACTTGGCACTATTATACTCTGCTTGGCTCATCGTAGGCCCGCAATGGTGGTCTAGGCACGTTGGTTTGAGTTAGGCTACGTTTGGTATGGCGATGTTTGTTTGTGTTAGTTGTGGATATCATAGGCTTTCGTGGTGTACACGATTTTTCGGTAGATTTCTGCGCTGTACTGTGCTGTACAATATTCTGATTTGCCCTGGTGTGTCCAGCAATAGTGGTCGCCGCTCGTTACGTTGAGTTAGGCGTCGTTTCGTTATGTTATGCTGCCCCGGTCTAGGTTTGGGTAGCATTGACTTTTCCGCTGTACACAGCGCTTCTATGGATTTCTGCGCTGCGCCCCCTCTGATATGTTCTGATTGGCACTTGCGAGGCCAGTAACAATGGTCGCGTCACGTTACGATAAGTTTGGTTACGTTTGTCTATATTACGTTTGGATAGGTTACGATAGGGTGAAGTAGAGTTTTGTGCTATACACTGCTATTCGGAGGATTCCTACGCTCTACAATGCTATGATATACCCTGCTCGACTCTCGGGATGACAGTAATAGTGGCCTCCGCACGTCGGGTTTGCTCAGGCTGCGTTTGGTTGTGATATGATTGTCTGGGTTATGTTTGAATAGATTCGACTTGCGTGGCATACACGCTTATTCGGCGGATTTCTGCGCCCTACTGTGCCCTGATATATTCTGCTTTGCCCTGCGGTTCCAGCAATAGTGGTCGTGTCAAGATACGCTGTGTTAGGCTTCGCTTGGTTAGGTAATGTTTGTCTGGGCTAGGTTGGTATAGCTATGACCTTTCTGCTATACACAGCGGTTCTCTGGATTCCGGCGATCTACTCCATGTAAAATGTACTGCTTGGCTCTGGGGAGGCCAGCAATAGTGGTATCGGTCCTTTATGTTTAGTTAGGCTACGATTGATGCGTTAGGCTATGTAAGGTTATGTTAGGATACCTTTGACTTTTGTGCTTTGCACCGTAGTGCGGCGGAATTTTGCGCACTGCTGTGCTCTAGTATATTCTTATAGGCACTGGGGATGACAGCGATAATGGTCTGGGCACGTTAGGTAAAGTTATCTTACGTTTGGTTATGTTATGTTTGGTTACGTTACGTTATGATAGCTTTCATTATTGTGGTATAAGCAGCAATGCGGAGGATTTCTGCGCACTTCTGTGCTCTTGTATATTCCGCTTAGCTTCGCGGGGGCCAGCAACAGTGGTCTCGGCACGATAGGTTGCGATAGGTTACGTTTGGATATGTTAAGTTAGTTTGGGTTATGTTAGGATATCTTTGACTCTTCTGCTCGTTGCCATTCAATGGAATTCTACTCTCTACACTCCTATAATATGTCCCGCTTGGCTATGTGGAGGCCTGTAATAGTGGGCTCGGCAAATTATGTTTGTTAGTTTACGTTTGGTTTGTTTAGGATAAGTCAGGTTAGGACAGGATTTCTTTGACTTCTGTGCATTACACTGCAATTTGGTGGCTTCCTGCGATCGTCTGTGATCCAGTATATTATACTTGTCGCGGTGTAAGCCGGCGAAGGTGGTCTCGGCCTGTCAGTTTAGGTTAGGCTATGTTAGTTTATATCACGTTTCGATATGTTATTATAGGATAGAATACACTTTTGTGCTATAGACTGCTACTCGGTGGATTTCTACGCACTAAATTGCTCTGCTATAATCTCCTCGACTCTGGGGTGGCCTGTAATAGTGACCTCGGCAAGTTAGGTTTAGTTGGGCTAGGTTTGGTTAGGTTATGTCACTTTGGGTTAGGTTCGGAATTCTTTTACTTTCGTGGTATAAACTGCTGTTCGGAGGACTTCTGCGCTCTACTGCGCGCAATTATGTTCTGCTCGGCGCTGGGGAGGACAGCAATATTTGCCTCGGCACGTTGGGTTGAGATTGATTACGTTCAGTTATGTCACGTTTGGTTAGGTTAGGAAAGGATAGTTTCGACTTTTTTGCTATACACAGCTGTTCGGTGCTTCTCTGCTTTGACATGGGAATTCTTAGAGTGGTGGCCGCGGCGCGTTGGTTTGTGATAGGTCGCGTTTGTTTGGGTTCGGTTTGTTTGGGATAGGTTGGGATATCCTTGTCTTTCGTACCATATATTGCCATTACGTGGACCTCTGCGTTCTTCTCTCCTCTAGTGTGCCCTGCTTGGCGATGTGGAGGCAGGCAATAGTGGGACAGGCACGTGATGTTGGGATTGGTTATGTTCGGTTGGGTTATGTTAGTTCAGGTTAGGATGACATATCTTCTACTTTTCTGCTCCACACTTAAATGCGACGGGTTTCTGCGGTCTACTGTGCTCTAGTATGTTCTGCTCGGCTCTTGGGAAGGCAGCAATAGTAGTCTCGGCACGTTATATTGGGTTTTGGTACGTTTGGTTATGTTACGTTTGGCTAGGTTAGGACAGGGTAGCTTTACCCTTTATGCTATACATTGCCGTTTGGTGGCTTTCTGCGCTTTACTCTCCTCTACTATACTATGCTCGACCATGGGGTGGATAGCATTTTATAAATTTTTATATGTTACGTCCGGATACGTCTCCTTTGGTTAGGTTAGGATAGGATAGCTTTGACTTTTGTGTAGTACACTGCTCTACAGATGATTTTTGCGCTCTATTGTGCTATAGTACGATACAGTTGGCTCTGGGGAGACCAGTAATAGTGGTTCCGGCTCGTCAGGTTGAGATCTATTACGTATGACTACGTTACGTCTGGATAGGTTAGGATTGGGCATCTTAGACTTCTGTGCTGTACACCTCCCTTCGGTGGATTTCTGCGGTCTACGACGATCTACTATGCAATGCTCGACACTCGGGAGACCAGCAACACGGGAGTCCAGGCACGTTAGGTTGTGTCAGGATACGTTCGGATAGGTTATGTTACGTTGCGTTAAGTTTGGATAGCATTGATATTCGTGCTATAAACTGTTATTCGGTAGGATTACGCGCCCTACTGGCTCTACCATACTCTGCTCGAATCAGGGGAGCCCAGGAATAGTGGTCGCGGCACGTTATTTCGAGGTATGTTACGTTTGACTGTGATACGATTTGTTAGGCTAAGAAGCGATGGCCTCAACTTTTGCGCTATACACTGCTCTTCGGTGTTTTTCTGCGCTCTACTGCGCTATAATATGTTCTGCTTTTCCCTGGGGAGCTCAGTAATAGTGGTCCAGGCACGTTAGGTTTGGTCAGGTTACGGCTGGCTATGATACGTATGGTGAGTTTAGGCAAGGATAGCTATGAACTTTGTGCTACACACTGCTATTCGGCGGACCTCAGCGATCTAGTGTGCTCTAGAGTGTTCACCTTGACGCTGGGAAGCCAAGCAATAGTGGTCTCGTCACGTTACATTGAGCTATGTTGCGTTCGCTTAAGACATGTTAGGCTGTTAAGTTAGTATATCTTCTACTTCTCCGCAATACACTGCAATTCGGTGGTTTCCTGCGCTCTACTGTGCTCTAATATGTCCTGCCTTTCTCTGTGGAGGTCAGCAATAGTGGTGTAGGAGCATTAGTCTGCGTTAGTTTCGTTCGGTGTTGTTCCGCTTGGTAAGGTTAGGATAGTATAACAGTGACCTTTGTGCAATACAATGCTATTCGGTGGGTTCCTGCGATCTACTGTGCCCTAATATGCTCTGCCTTGCTCTGAGGAGGTCAGAAACTGTGGTGTAGGCGCGTTAGTTCTAGTGAGGTTGTATTTGGTTAGGTTATGTTAGCAAGTGTTACGCTTGGATATCTTTGACGTTTCCGCTATCCACAGCAATTCTATTGACTCCTGCTCTGCACTATCCTCCTCTACGTTCTGCTTGGGGACGGGCAGGCCGGCAGTAGTGGCCTTGGCACGTTAGGTTGTGTTAGGTTACGTTATGTTATTTTACGTTTGTTTAGGTTGTGTCAAGTTTGGTTAGGTTAGGAGAGGATATCTTCGACTCTTGTGCCGTACAATGCTATTCGGTAGCTTCCTGCACTCTTCGTAGCTCTACTATGCCGTGCTCGAATCTGCGGATGCCAGCAATAGTGATCGCGGCACGTTACTTTGAGTTACGTTACGTTCGGTTACATCACGATTTGTTAGGTTAGGAAAAGATGGCTTTAACTTTTGTGCTATACAGAGCTATTCGGTGGAATTCTGCGCTCTACAGTGCGCTAATACGTTCTGCTTTACCCTGAGGAGGCTAGAAATAGTGGTGTGTGCACGTTAGGTCCAGTTATATACGTTCGGTTATGTTATGTTTGGTCAGTTTATGATGAGATATCTTTGACTCTTGTGCAATACACTGCTATTCCGTTTCTTTCTGGGCTCTTCAGTACTGTACTGTACTCTGCTTGACTCTGGGGAAACCAGCATTAGCGGTCATGGCGCGATAGGTTGCGTTAGGCTGCGATTGGTAATGCTAAGTTTGGTTAGGTTAAGACACGGTAGGTTCGACGTTTGTGCTATACTCCGCTGTTCGGAGGACTTCTACTCTCTACATTGCTCTAGGGTACTCTGAACGACACCGAGGAGTACAGTAACAGCATTCTCGTCACGCCTGTCTGAGTTAGGCCGCGTTTGGTTAGGTTACGTTAGTTTTGCGTTAGTTTCGGATTGCTTTGACTATCGTGGTATAGATTGTTCTTCGTCGGGTTTCGGCGTTCTACTGTGCTCTAGTATGTTCTCCCTGGTCACGGGGAGGCCTGGAATAGTGGTATCGGCACGTTAGGCTGGGATGGATAGCTTTGACTTTCCAGCTATACACTGCCATCCTATGGACCACTGCGCTATGCCCTCCACTAACATGCCATGCTTCGCGGCGGGGTGGCCGGCAGATGTGGGCTAGGCACGTTACGTTTGGTTTGGTTACGTTTGATTAGTTTGGGTCGGGTCAGCTGAGGCTAGGATATCTGCTCCATTCTTGCTACATGCTGCTATTCAGGCGATTTTGGAGATCCACATAGCTCTGCTGTACTCTGCTTTGCTCTCGTGAGGCCAGCAATAGCTTTGGTGGCATGTCATTCTGGGTTACGTTACGTCTGCTTATGCTACGTGTGGTTAGGGTAGGGTAACTTTGACTTTTGTGCTATACACTGATATCCGATGGAATTCTGCGCTCTTCATTGCTCTACTATACACGGCCTGACTCTGGGGAGACTAGCAATAGTGATCGTGGCACAATATCCTGTATTAGGTTACGTTTGATTTCGTTAGATTAGGTTACGTTTATTTAGGATAGCTTTGACTTTCGAGTTACACACTGCTAAGCGGTGGATTTCTGACCTCTGCTGTGCCGTAGTATATTCTGCTTGGCTCTGGGGAGGGCAGCAGTCTCGGCACGTTTGTCTGTGTCTGATTACGTTCGGTTATGCACGTTTGGTTACGTTAGGATGGGATAGCATTGACTTCTATGCTATACACAGCCGTTCGCTGTATTTCAGAGCTCTACATTGCTCTAATATGCTCTACTTGGCTCTGGAGAAGCTAGCAATGGCAGTATCGCCACGATATGTTGAGTAAGAATACAATTGATTATGCTACGTTTGGTTAGGTTAGGGTAGGAAAGCTTTGACTTTTGTGCCATAGAGTGCTATTCGGTGGGTTTCTGCTCCCCGCTCTGCTCTAATATGCTATAGTTTGAGCTATGCTACTTTTGATTAGGTTATGTCAGTTGCGGTTTTGTTCGGATAGCTTTGACTTTCTTGGTATACACAGCTCTGCGGTTGATTTCCGGTCTCTACTATGCTGTAATATGTTCTGCTTGACTTTGGGGAGGCCCGCAATAGTGGTCGCGGCGCGTTATGTTTAGTCATGCTACGTTCGGTTAGGTTAGCTTTGGATATTTTAAGTTAGAATGTCTTTGCCTTCAGTGGTGTACACTGCAGTGCGGAGGATTACTGCGCTCTACTGTGATCTAGTATGTTCTGCTTGGCTCTGCGGAGGCCAGCAATATAATTCTCGGCACATTATGTTTAGCTATTTTACGCTTGGCTTGGCTAGGTTAGGAGAGGTTAGGTTTGTATGTCTTTGACTTTCGTGCCGCACACAGCCGTGCCGTAGGCTACAGCGCTCTACTGTGCTCTTGTATGTTCTGATTCGCTCTGGGGAGGCCAGCAAGCGTGGTCTCAGCAGGCTAGGTTGGGATAGGTTACGGTTGGCTTGGCTAGGTTAGGATACGTTTGGTCAGGATAGCCTTGTCTTTTATGCTGTACACTGCTGCTCGGCCGATATCTGTGCACTGCATTGCTCTACTAGCGTCTGTATGAATCTGTGCAGGCCACCAACGGCGGTCGTGTCGCGTTTGGTTGGGATAGGTCACGTTTGTTTAGTTTAGGTTGGGTAAAGTTAAGTTAGGATGGCTCTGGCCTCTGTGCTATAAAAAAACCGCTCTTCGGTCTATATCTGCGATCTGCATTGCTGTACTGACATCTGCTTGTCTTTGGAGTGGCCAGCAATGGTGGTCGTGGCACGATTGGTTGAGATATGTTACCTTCGGTTAGGTTAGGTTATGCTATGTTCAGTTACGATGTCTCTGTCTTTTGCGCTGTTAGCTTCTATTCGGTGGATTTCTGCGCTCTTCTGCATTCAAATACTCCCTGCTTCGCTCTGAGAATACCAGAAATATTGGCCTCGGTGCGTTAAGCTCGGTCAGCATAAGTTTGGTTAGGTTGGGTTTGATTGGGGTAGGTGGGAATATCTTTCACTTTCGTACCATACACTGCCATCGTGTGGTCCTCTGCGTTCTACTCTCCTCTAATATGCCCTGCTTGGCGATGGAGGGGCCAGAAATAGTGCGATAGGCTCGTTAGGTATGGATTAGTTACGTTTGGTTGGGTTAGGTTGGGCCTCGTTAAGTTGGAATATCCTCTACTTTTCAACTTTACACTAGAATGCGGCGGATTGCTGCGGTCCACTGTGCTGTATAGTATTCTGCTCGTCCCTGGGGAGGCCAGTAATAGTAGTCTCGGCCCGCTATGTTGAGTCAGGCTTCGTTTTGTTACGTTATGTTAGCTTGGGTAAGGTTTGGGTAGATTCCACTGCCGTGGTTTACACTGTTCTTCGGTGGATTTCTACGCTCTACTGCGCACTGGAATGTTCTGCTTCGCTCTGCGGATGCCAGCATTTGTGTCCACGGCACGTTAGGTTCAGATATTCTAGGCATGGTTAGGATAAGTTAGACCTGGTTATGTCAGTGTATCTTTGACTTTTGTGCTATACGTTACTATTTGGTGGCTTTCTGCGCTCTACTCAGCTGTACAAAACTCTGCTTGACTCTGTGGAGGCCAGAAATGCAGGTCAAGGAACGATATCTTTTGTTAGGCTGCGTTTGGTAATGTCGCGATTGGTTAGGATAAGTTAGGGCAGCTTTGACTTTTGTGTTGTACACCGTTGTTTGGACGATATCTACGATATACATTACTCTACTGTGCTCTGCTCGACTCTGGGGAGGCCAGTAATAGTGGTCTCGGCACGACAGGCTGAGATAGGATACGTCTGGTTAGGTTACGTTGGCCATTGTTAGGTTTGGATAGCTTCGACCTTTCTGCTATACACACAGGTTCCATGGATTTCTGCTCTCTACTCTCCTCTATTATGCTCTGCTTGGCTCTGTGGAAGCCAGCAATACTGGTCGCGGCACGATAGGTTGGATTTGGTTACGTTTGGTTAGGATAGGCTTGGTTGGGTTAGGCTTGGATATCTGTGACTTTTCAGCTGTACACTGCGATTGTATGGATTTCTACGCCCTACTCTCCTCTGATATGTTCTGCTTGGCTGTGGGGAGGCCAGCAATAGTGGTGGCGGCTTGTTTGGTTGAGTTTTGATACGTTTGGTAGTGTTACGATTGGTTAGGTTAGGACATGTTACCTTTTACTCGTGTGCTACATACTGCATCTCGGTTGATTTCTCAGCTCTACTGTGCTCTTACATGCTCTGCCTTGCTCTCCAGCGGCCATAAATAGAGGCCGTGGCATGTTAGGTTGTGTTAGGTTACGATTGGCTAGTTTATGTTAGCATGGTGAGGTCTGGAGGGCTTCGATTCTTTTGGTATATGCTGCGATTATATGGATTTCTGCTCCTTACTCTACTCTAATATGTATTGCATGGCCCACGGGAGGCCAGAAATTGTGGTCGAGTCACGTTAGGTTGAGATATGTTACGTGTGGCTAGGTTAAGTTTGTTTTGGTTAGGTTGGGATGCCTTTGACGTTCGTGATATGCATTGTCAGTAAATGGACCTCAGTGCTCCATTCTCCAATAATATGCCCCGCTTGGCAACCCAGAGGCCAGCAATTGTTGTCTCGGCACGTTAGGTGGAGATATTTTACGTATGGTTAAGTTATTTTAGCCACGGTTTTGTTTGGACGGCTTCTACTTTTCTGCTATACACCACTATTCGGTGTATTTCTGCGCTCTACTCTCCTCTAATTTGGTCAAATTTGCGCTGTGGATTTCAGTATTGGCGGTCTCGGTACGTCAGGTTGAGACAGGCTGCGTACGGTTGGTTACGCTTGGCATGGTTGTGAATGTATAACTTTGACCTTTGTGCTATATACTGCTACACGGTCGATGTCTGTGCGCTACATTGTTCTCCAGAAATCTGCTTGTATCTGTGGAGGCGAGCAATAGCGGTCGTGGCAGGTTCGGTTGTGTTTGGTTACGCTTGGTTAGGTTAGGTTTGGTCAAGTTTGGTAACAATGGCCTTGTCCTTTGTGCTATAGACTGATATTCGTCCGGTACCTGCGCTCTGCATTGCTGTACTAGCATTTGCATGTCTTTGTGGAGGCCAGCAGCGGTGGGTGTGGCACGTTTGTTTCAGTTAGGTTACGTTTGGTTTGGTTATGTTTGTTTGTTAGGCAAGGATGGCTACGACTTTTGCGCTATACAGTGCTATTCGGCAGGTCTCTGGGCTCTACATTTTACCACTATTCTCTGCTCGACTACCTGGATGCCAGCAATAGTGTCCGCCGCACGTTATGTTGAGTTAGATTACGTTTGCTTGTGTCAGGTTTGATAGGGTTTGGTAAGTATAGCATCGACTTTTATGCTATACACTGCTATACGGACGATTCCAGCGTTTTACATTGCTCTGCTATACTCTGCTTAGTTCTCGTGATGCCAGCAATAGCGGTCGTAGCACGTCAGGTTGCGGTCTGTAACGTCCGATCATGTTACGTTTGGTTAGGTTAAGATAGCGTAACATTGACTTTTGCGCTATACACTGCTATTCTGTGGATTTCTGCGCTTTACTGTGCTCAAATATGCTCTGCTTGGCGCTGTGGATGCCAGAAATGGTGCTCTCGGCACGTTAGGTTGAGTTATGTTACGTTCGGTTAGGTCACGTTTGGCTTGTTAGGATAGGATAACTTTGACTTCTGTGCTATATACTGCGACTCTATGGATTTCTGCGCTCTACTCTCCTCTATGAAGCTGTGCTCGTCTCTGTGGTGTCCGGCGATACTGGCCGGGGCACGTTAGGATGGGATTGGTTACGTTTGGATAGGTTAGGTTTGGTCGGGTTTGGTTTGGATAGCATTGGCATTTGTGCTCAACACTGATATTCCATGAACTTCTGTGCTCTACAGTGCTCAACCATATACTGCTTGTCTCTGGGGAGCCCAGCAATAGTGGTCGCGTCACGTTAGGTTGAGTTATACTATGTTTGGTTAGGTTAAGTTTGTTTGGGTTATGTTGGGATATCTGTAATGTTCGTGATATGCGTTGCCATTCAATGGATCTGAGCGCTCTACTTTGCACTAATATGCTCTGCTTGGCTACAGGGACGCCTGCAATGGTTGTCTCTGTACGTTAGTTCGGGTTAGGCTACGTATGTTTAGGTTATGCTGGTTTCGGTTAGGTTCGGATACCTTTGACTTTCGTATTTTAAACTGTTATTCGATGGAATTCTGCCCTTTACTGTGCACTACTATACTCTGCTCGATCCTGGGTAGGCCACCAGTAGTGTCCGCGGCACGTTACTTTGAGTTATTGTACATTTGGCTATGTTACTGATTGCTATCTTGGGAAATGATGGCTTTAACTTCTGTGGTGTGCACGGCTATTCGGTGGATTCGTGTGCTATACTGTCGTCTATTATATTCTGCTTTCCTCTGGGGAGGTCAGCAACAGAGGCCTAGGCACGTTAGGTTGAGTTAGATTACATTCGGTTATGCTATGTTTGGTTATGTTATTCCAGGATATCTTTGACTTTCATGCTATACACTGCTATTCGGCGGATTTCCGGCTGTACTGTGCTCCGCTATAATCAGCTCGATTCTGGGGTGGCCAGAAATAGTGGTCTCGGCACATTATCTTGAGATACATTACGTACGGCTATGTTACTGTCGATTAGCTTAGGACAGGATAGTATTGATTTTTACGCTGTAAACCGCCATTCGGTGGATTTGTGCGATATACGATGCTTTAATATGTTCTGCATGTCACTGAGGAGGGCAGCTGTAGTGGTCCCAGCACGTTTGGATATGTCATGCTACGCTTGGTACGTTACGTTCGGCTATGTTTCTACAGGTTGGCTTTCACTTTTGTGCTATACACAGCTATTCGGTGGATTTCTGCGCTCTGCTGCGATCTCCTGCTCCCTGTGTTGATCTGAAAATTCCAGAAATAGTGGCCGCTGTGCTTTAGGTTGCGTTAGGTTACGTTTGGTTAGGTTAGGTTTGGTTGCGATAGGTTAGGTTATCTTTGACTTTCGTGCTATACACTGGCATCCTAGGGACCTGAGTGCTCTACTGTGCTCTATCATATTCTGCTTGCCTGTGGGGAAGCCAGAAATAGTGGTCGCGGCGTGTTAGGTCTGGTTATTCTAAGTTCGTATAGGTTATGTTAGGCCTCGTTAGGTCGGGATATGTTTGACTTTTGTGCCGTACACCGCAATTGGGTGAATTTCTGCGCTCTACTCGTATCGAATATTACATGCTATGCTCCAGGAATTCCTGAAATCGTGGCCGCTGCGCTATAGGTTGGAATATATTACGTTTGTTTGGGTTAGGTTTGCTAGTGTTAGGTTAGGATATCTTCGAATTTCTCTCTATGCACTGAGGTTCTATGGATTTCTGCGCTCTTTTCTCCTCTAATATGTTCTGCTAGGCTCCGTGGAGGCCAGCAATAGTATTTTCGGCACGTTAGGTTGAGATAGGATGCGTTTGGTTTTGTTACATTTGATTTGGTTAGGATAGGATAGCTTAGACGTTTGTGCTATACACTACCCTTCGGTGGATTTCTGCGAACTACTGATATCTAATATTCTCTTCTTTGCACTCGGGAGGCCAGAAATTGTGTCCGCGGCGCGTTTGGTTAAGTTAGGAACGGGTATCTTGGTCTTTTGTGCTATACACTGCTACTCGAACGATATCTGCTCTCTGTGTTGCTCTACTAATGAATGCTCGACTCTCGGGAGGCCAGCAATTGTGTTCGCGGCACATTTGGTTTAGTTATGCTATGTTTGGTTGTTCTGTTTGTACGGATTAGGTTTGGGTAAGTCTGACTTTTCCGATATATACTGCGATTTAATGGATTTCGGTGTCCTACTCCCCTCCAATGTGTTCTGCTTGGCTCTGGGGTGAACAGCAGCAGTGGTCGCGGCGCGATTGTTTGAGCTATGTTACGTTTGGTTATTTTACGGTTGGTTAGGTAAGGAGAGGATTGCTCTGACTTTAGTGCTGTAGTCTGCTATTAGGTGGATTTCTGCCCCCTACAGCGCTTTAATATTTTCAGCTCGGCTCTGGGACGGCCAGCAACAGTGGTCTCGATACGTTACGTTGATTCAGGTTACGTTCGGTTGGGTTGTGTTGGGCAATGTTTGGTCAGGACAGCTTTAACTTTTGCGCCGTACGCAGCTATTCGGTGGATTTCAGCGCTCCACAGTGCTCATGTATATCCTGCTTGACACTGGGTTGGCCCGAACTAGTGGTCGCTGCACGTCAGGGTATGTTAGGGTACGTTCGGTTATGTTACGATTCCGTATGTTATGAGAGGATAGCCACGCCTTTAGTGCTATGGTCTGCTATCCTGTGGCTTTCTGCTCTCTGCAGTGCTTTAATATTTTGAGCTTGGCTCTCGCAAGCGTGCAATAGTGGTCTCGGCACATTATGATGTGTCAGGTTGCGTCCGGTTATGTTGGGTTAGGATAAGTTTGGTCAGAATGGCTTTGACTTTCGTGCTATACACTGCTATTCGGCCGATATCTGAGCTCTGCATTGCTGTACTAGCATCTGAGTGTCTCCGGGGAGGCCAGGAATGGTGGCCGTGGCACGTTTGGTTGAGTTACTTTTTGTCCTGTTAGGTTAGCTTAGGTTAAGTTTGTCATGGATGGCGTTGACATTTGTGCAATACACTGCCATCCGGTGGGTTTCTGCACTTTACTGTGCTATAGTATATTCTACTTGGCTATGGGGAGGCCAGCAGTATTGCTCCCGGCACGTTAGGTTGGGTTCGAGTGCGTTTGGTTAGGTTACGTTATGTTAGGTTAGGCAGGGATAGAGTTGACATTTGTGCTACACACTGCTAATCTACGGACTTCGGCGCCCTACTGCGCGCAATCACGCTCTGCTTGTATCTGGCGATGCCAGGGATAGTTGTCGCGGCACGTTATGTTGAGTTCGGTTCCGTTCGTTCATATTAGTTTATGCTGCGTTAGGTTGGGATAGCTTTGACTTTTGTTCCACATACTGCTCTTCTATGGACGTCTGCTCTCTAATGGGCTCTATCACGCTCTGCTTGTCACCGGGGACGCCATGAATAGTGACCGCGGCACGTTAGGTGGAGCTTTGTTACGTAAGGTTGGGTAAGGTGTGCTTATGTTTGGATAGGATAGCTTCGACTTTTGTGCTATACACTGCTATTCGGTGGTTTCCTGCGCTCTGCGGTGCTCTGGTATGCTCTGTTTGGCTGTGGGGATGCCAGAAGGCATGGCGACGGCATGTTAGCTTGAGGTACACTACGTTTGCATAGTCTAGGTTAGCATTGGTTATGTTTGGGCAGCCTTGACTTTTCCGCTATGCACAGCGATTCTGTGGATTTCTGCGCTCTACTGACGTCTGACATGCTCTGCACGGCTCTGGAGATGTCAGACACGGTGTTCGCGAGCGTTAGGCTGGGATAGATTACGCTTGGCTAGGTTAGGTTATGTTGGGTTAGTTTGGGACAGCTTAAACCTTTGAGATATACACTCCTGTTCTATGGACTTTTGCGCTGTATATTGCGCCACCACACCCTGCTTGTCTTCGTGAACGCCAGGAAATGTGGTCGCGGCACTTTACTTTGAGTAATGGTATGCATGGTTAGGTAAGGTTTATTTAGGTTAGGATAGGTTAGCCACGCCTTCTGTCGTACACGTTGCTGTTGCCCTGCTTGGATCTGTGGAGGGCAGCAATAGTTGTCTAGGCACGTTACTTTGAGCTATGCTACGTTCGGTTGTGTTACGGTTGGTTAGGCTAGGAAATAGTAGCTTTTACTTCTGTGCTATACACTGCTATTCGTTGGATTTCTGCGTTCTAGGTTGCTCTACTAAACTCTACTCGACTCTGGGGAGGCCAGAAATGGCGACCGTGTCACGATAGGTTGAGTTAGGCTGCGTTCGTCTACGTTACGTTAGCTTGGGTTATGATTGGATAGATTTGATTTCCGTGGTATACACAGATACCCTATGGACTTATGTGCTCCGCTATGCTCTATCAGGCACAGCTTGCCTCTGTGCAAGCCAGCAGTAGGGGTCGCGGCACGATAGGTTTAGCTATCCTACGTTTGGTTAGGTTAGGTTGCGACTGGTTAGGTCAGGGAATCTTTAACTTTTGTGCTATACATTGCTGTTTGGTGGCTATCTTCCCTCTACTGTGCTGCAGTATATTCTGCTTGGCTCTGGGGAGTCCAGTAACGGTGGTCTCGGGACGTCAGTTTAAGTTATGTTGCATTCGGTTACGATACCTTTGGTTGGTTCACATAGGATTGCTTTGAGTTTTGAGCTGTGCACCTCTATGCGTTTGATGTCTGTGCACCGCACTGCTCTACTAGCATCTGCTTGAATCTGGGGAGGCCAGTAATAGCGGCCGTGGCACGCCAGTTTTGGTTACGTTACGTCTGCTAGTGTTACATTTTGATAGATGAGGACAGGATAGCATTGACCTTTGCGGTATAAACTGCTTTTCGTTGGATTTTTGCGCTCTGCTGTTCTCTAATACGCTCCGATTGACGCTGGAGATGCTAGCAGTGGTGGTCTCGGTACGTTAGGTTTAGTTACGCTGCGTTTGGTAAGGTTACGCTTGGCTATGTTGGGATAGCGTAGCTTTGACTTTTGTGCTGTACACTGCTATTCGGAGGATTCCTGCTTTCTGCAGTGCTTTAATATGCTCTGCTTTGCCCTGCGGAGATCAGCAATAGCGGTCTAGGCACGTTAGTTTGAGTTAGGTTACGTTTGGTTGTGTTATGCTTGGTTAGGTTAGGAAAGGGTAGCTTCGACTTTTGCGGCGTACACAGCTACACCGTGGTATTCCGCGCTCTCCTCTTGTCTAATGCACACTGCCTTGCTTTGGGAATTCCAGAAATATTCTTCGAGGCACGTTTGTTGTGCTAGGTCGAGTTTGGGTAGGTTATGTTTGTTTGGGTACAGTATGGGTAGCTTTGACTTTTCTGCCATTCCCTGCGATTCTATGGATTTCGGCGCTCCCCTCTCCTCTAATATGTTCTGCATGGCTGTAGCGAGGCCAGTAATAGTGCACTCGGCACGCTAGGCTTAGTTAGCCTGCGTTAGGTTATATTTAGACCGTGCAGTTTGGGTTAGGGTTTCTCTGACGTTTGAGATATACACAGCTACTTTGTAGCTTTCTGCGACCTACTGTGCCCCAGTATATTCTGCTTGTCTCTACGGAGGCCAGCAACAGTGGTGTCGGCGCGCTAGGTTATGTCAGGTTACGTTTGCTTATATTGCGTTTGGATACATTAGTACAGGGTAGAGTTGTCTTTTGCGCTATGGGCTACCATTCTGTGGATCTCTTCGCTCTACATTGTTCCACTATACTCTGCTCGACTCTGGGGAGGACAGTAATAGTGGTCCTGGCACGTTAGGTTTAGTTAGGCTACGTTTGCTTATGTTACGTTAGGTTAGGTTAGGATACGTTAGCTAAGACCTTTGAGCTATAAAATGCCCTTCGGCGGATTCCTGCGCTCTACATTGCTCTACTATACTCTGTGCAACTCTCGGGATGCCAGCAATATTGGTCGCGGCAAGTTAGGTTGAGTTAGGGAACGTGAAGTTAGGGTAGGCTACGGCGCGTTAGGATTGGATAGTTTTGACTATCGTGCTCTACACTGCAATTCGATCGATATCTGCGTCCCACGCTGCTCTACTAGCATCTGCTTGTCTCTGGAGGGCAACAATATCGGCCTCGGCAAGTAGAGTTGTGTCAGGCTATGTTTGGTTATGTTCTGTTGCCTTGGGTTAGGCCTGGGTAGCTTCGACTTTTCTGATGTACACAGCGATTATATGGATTTCTGCGTTCTACTCTTCGCCATCGTGTTCCGCTTGAATCTGGGGAGACCAGCAATAGTGGTCGCGGCACGTTAGGTTGAGTTGGGTTATGTCCTGTTATGTTCCTGTTGGCTAGGTTTGGAGGGGATGACTATGACTTTAGTGCTATAGTCTGTTATTAGGTGGATTTCAGCTCCCTAGAGAGCTTCAATATTTTCAGCTTGGCTCTGGGTTTGCCAGCAATAGAGGTCGCGGCACGTCAGTATAAGTTAGGATACGTTCGGTGATGTTACGGTTCTCTAGGTTAGGAGAGGATAGCTATGCCTTTATTGCTAGAGTCTGCTATTAGGTGGACTTCTCCGCCCTTCAGCGTTCTAATATTTTCAGCTTGTCTCAGGCAAAGGCAGCAATAGCGGTCTCGGCACATTATGATGAGTCATGTTACGTTCGGTTTGGCTTGATGAGGCTTAGTTTGGTATGGATAGCTTTAACTTTTGTGCTGTACACGGCTACTCGAATGATTTCTGCGCTCTACTCTGCTCTAGTATGACCTGCTTTACTCTGAGAGGGTAGCAGTAGCAGTCTCGGAACGTTAGGTTGAGTTGGGCTATGCTTGGTTATGGCACGATTGGTTACGTTAGGAGAGGACAGCTTTGACCTTCGTGCTATTGTCTGCAATTAGGTGGATTTCTGCGCCCTACGTTGCTCTAACGTTTTCAGCATGGCTCTGGGAATGCCAGCGATAGTGGTCCTGGCACGCTACGTTGTGTCATGTTACGCTCTGTCATGTTGGTTCAGGCAAAATTTAAAGTGGACAGCTTCAGCTTCTTTGCTGAACAGTGCTATTCGATGGGTTTCTGTGCTCTACTGTACTCTAGTATGTCCTGCTTGGCTCTGGGTGCGCAGCAGTGGCGGCCTCGGTATGTTAGTTTCATTTATGCTAAGTTTCGCTATGTTCCGTTGGTTTGGGATAGGTTTGGGCAGCTTTGACTTTTCTGATGTACACTGCGATTCTATGCTTTTCTGCGTTCTGCTCTCCACCAATGTATTCTGCTTGGCTCTGGCGTTGCCAGCAACAGAGATGCTAGGTTTAGAGAGGTTACGTTTTGTTATCCTACGATTGGTTGGGTTAGGAGGGGATGGCTTTTTCTTTAGCTCTATAGTGTGATATTTCGTGGATTCCCGCTCCCTACATTGCTTTAACATTTCCAGCTTGGCTCTGGGAAGGCCAGCAAGAGTGGTCTCGGTTCGTTATGTTGTGTCATGACACGTTCGGTTTGGTTGGGTTAGGCCATGTTTGTTCGGGATAGCTTCAACTTCGCGCTGTACACTGCTATTCGTTGGATTTCTGTGCTCCACTGTGCTCTTGTATGCCCTGTTTGGCTCTGGGTGGGCCAGTAATTGTGGTAGCCGCAGGTCAGGGTAAGTCAGGATACGTTCGATTTCTTTACGATTCTCTAGGTTAGTAGAGGGTAGCTATGCATTTAGCACTATAGTCTTCTATTAGGTGGATTTCTGCGCACTACAGTGCTCTAATGTTTCAGCTTGGCTTTGGAGAGGTCAGAAATAGTGGTCTCGACACGTTACGCTGAGTCATGTTACGTTCGGCTATTTTCTGTTGGCTTGGATTAGGATGGTGTACCTTTGACATTTCTGATATACATTGTTATTCTATGGATTCTCTGCCTTCCACTTTCCACTAATGTGTTCAAGTTGTCTCTGGGGGTGCCAACAGTGGTGTCCTTGGCACGTTAGGTTGAGACATGCTGATACCAGAAACGGGGGCAGCGGCGCGTAATTTTGAGTTAGTTTACGTTTGGATGGGCTTGGTTTGTTTGGAATAGGTTGGGATACTTTTGACATTCGTACAATGCACTGCCATTCTATGGACCTCTACGTACAAATCTAACATGCCCTGGTTGGCGTTGCGGAGGCCAGCAATAGTGGGATAGGCACGTTAGGTTGGGATGGATTACTTTTGCTTTGGTTAGGTTAGGTCAGGTTATGACTGGGTCACTTTTACCTTTCCGCTTTACACCCCTATGCGGCGGATTTCTGCGGTCTACTGTGCTCTAGTATATTCGGCTCGGCTCTGGTGATGTCAGCAATAACGGTGCAGTCACGTTTGGTTGAGTTAGGTCACGATTGGTTATGTTACGTTTGGCTAAGTTAGGATATGATAACTATGGCTTTTGCGCTATACGCACATAGTCGCATGATTTCTAAGTTCCTGATTGCTCTACTATGCCCTGCTCGAACCTGGAGAGGCTTGCGATAGAGGTCTCGGCTCGCTAGGTGTAGTTATTCCATGTTTGATTAGGTTTGGCTGGGTCAGGTTTGGTTAGAAGGTTCTCGACTCTTGTGCTATACACTACTATTTGGTGGCTTTCTGCGCTCTACACTGCTCTAATATATTCTGCTTGTCACTGAGGACGCCAGCAATAACGTTAGTGGCACGTATGATTGAGTTATTTTCCGTTCGCTTTGGCTAGGCTAGGATAAGTTTGGTCAAGATGGGTATATGGCTTTTATGCTATACACTGCTATCCTGTGCATTGCTGCACCCTACTGAGGTTCTAGTATATACTGCTCGGCTATGCGGAGGCCAGCCGTAGGGGACACGACACGTTAGTCTGTGATACGTTGCGTGAGGTTAAGTTACGTTTGGTTACGTTAGGATAGGGTAAATTAGACTTTTTAGCTATGCACTGCTCTTCGATGGTTTTCTGCGCTTTACTTCCCTCTAATATGTTCTACTTGGCTCTGGTGATGGCAGCAATGGTGGTCTCGGCACGATAAGCTGAGTTAGGTTATGTTCTGTTAGGTTAGGTTACGATGTGGTAGGTTAGTGTAGCTTAGATATTTGTGCTACACGCAGCTATTCTATGGACTTCTGCGCTCTTCAATGCGCTTCCACACATTGCTTGTCTCTGTGGACGCCAAGAATAATGGTCACGGCACGCTAAGTTGAGTTATGTTACGTTTGGTTATGTTAGGCTTGGCAAGATTTGGTAAAGACAGATTCGACCTTCGTGCTGTACGCAGCTGTCCGGCCGATTTCAGCGTTCTACATTGCTCTGCAATGTTCTGCTTAGCTCTCGAGTGGCTATCAGTAGCGGCCGTGGCACTTCCGGTTGAGCAATGTTACGCGTTGTTATGTTAGGTTAGGTTAAGTTCGGTTAGGTTCTGTTATGTCAGGATGGATTTGACTTTTACGAGAGACACCACTATACGGTGGATTTCTGCGCCCTACTGTGTTCCATTACTCTCTGCCAGGGCCTGGGGAGGCCAGCAATGCAGGTCTCGGCACGTTAGTTTGAGATAGGCTGCGTTTGGTATGGTTAGCTTACGCTACGATTGGATACGGTAGCTACGACTTTCGTGCTATACACAGTTATTCGGTGGATTCCTGCACTCCTCTGTACTCTACCCAAATCTGCTGTACCCTGGGGGCCTGCAATAGTGGTCGCGGCTCGTTACTTTAAATTTGGCTACGATAGGTTATGTTACGCTAGTTTGTGTTAGGTTTAGATATCTTTGAATTTTCTGCAGTATACTACGATCCGATGGTTTTCTGCAAACTACTCTCCTCTAATATGCGCTGCTTTGGTCCGTGGCGGCGCGCAATAGTGGTGGCGGCACGTTAGGTTGAGCTTGGTTACGTCTGGTAGTGATAGACTGTGTTGCGTTAGGCTGTTATAACTGCTACTTTTGTGCCACGCACTGCAACTATATGGACTGCTCCGTTCTTTTGTGTGCTATGACACTCCGCTTTTCTCCAGGGACGCCAGGAATAGCGGTCGCGGCACGTTAGGTTGAGCAACGTTACGTTTGGTTAGGTAAGGTTTGGGTAGGTTAGAATGGGATAGCCTTGACTATTACCTATGCACTGCTATGCGGTGGACTACTGACCACTACTGCGCCCTAATATGCTCTGCTTGGCTTTGGGGCGGGGGGAGGGGGGCAGAAATGGTTGTTTCGGCACGTTACTATTAGTTTGGTTACGTTCGGCTATGTTACCATTGCTTAAGCTATGAAAAGATAGCTTTGACTTTTATCTATGCACTACTGTGAGGTGGATTTCTGCGCTCTACTGCGCCCTTAATGTTCTGCTTGTCTCTGGGGAGGCCAGAAGTAATGTTCGTGGCATGCTTGTTTGAGATATGTTACGTTTTGCTTAGCAAGGTAAGGATTGGTTTGGTTAAGACCGAGCTCCTGCGGCGGGTGATCGACACCCTCTTCCCTGTGGTGGCGGGGGGTCGGGGGCAACCCGCTGCAGTGCGGTCGGAACTGGTCGGGAGGTCTGACGAGCTGGGGGTCTCGCGCGAGGAGTTGTGCCGTGCTGTCGTTAGGATGCGGGCGAGGAGCACCGCCCCCGGACCGGACGGCATCCCAGGCCGAGCCATTGCACTGGCAATGGAAGCGTGGGTTGACAGTGTGCGACGGCTGTTCGACAGCTGCCTCAGGACCGGTCGCTTCCCGGCATGTTGGAGGAGAGCGTGGGTCGTGCTGATCCCGAAACTAGGGAAGCCGCCGAACTCTCCGAAGGAATTTCGGCCGATATGCCTGCTCGACGAGGCGGGCAAGCTTTTCGAGCGGGTTCTTGCTGCCCGCCTCCGAGAGCATTTAACGGACGTGGGTCCCGATCTCAGCGTCAGCCAGTTCGGATTGCGGCATGGTCGGTCGACGATCAACGCGATCAAGCGCGTTCGTACCCTGTCGGGGGCTGCCGTCTACCGTGGCGAAGTGGTGCTGGCGGTCGGTGTGGATATCGCCATCGCCTTCAACACACTGCCCTGGTCTGCCATCCGGTGTGCCCTGTTGTACCACAGAGTTCCCCAATACATGATGGCGGTGATCGGCAACCATTTGGCGGAGCGCTCGATCGAGTATCCCAGACGATACTCGACCGTCGTGCGGGCGACGAACTACGGGGTTCAACAGGGATCGGTACTCGGGCCGATCCTCTGGGACCTCGCGTACGACGCCGTGTTGCGCACTCCCCTCCCCTGCGGCCAGAGCCTGACGTGTTACGCGGAGGACACGCTGGTGATGACCGCCGGGTCGAGTTGGGTGGAGGCCACGCTGCGCGCGGAAAGCGGCATGGCCCTCATCCCGAATAGCATCCAGCGGCTATGGCTGTGTATCTCCTCCTAGAAGACCGAGGCAATGTGGTTTTGCCATCGGCACCACGGGAAGTCGCCCAAGTCCCTGATGCGCGTGGGGAACGTCGTGGTCGAGGTACGGGACCGGATGAAATACCTCGCTCTCCTCCTCGATAGCCACTGGAAATTCGACGAACATTTTCTCGCGCTGGAACCACGCCTGGAAGGTATGGCGGGGGCGCTGTGTCGCCTGCTACCTAACCTGGGAGGGCCAGACGGGAGGGTGCGCCGCCTCTACACAGGAGTCGTTCGCTCGGTGGCACTTTACGGGGCTCCGATCTGGGCGACCTACCTGGTTGCCAGTCCGCTCAGTCTGGCGTTTCTCCGGCAAGTCGCTCGCAGGATGAGATCAGGTTCGTGCGCGGTTACAGCACGATATCCCACGAGGCGGCGATGGTCCGAGCGGGTGTCCCGCCGTTCGAAATGCAAGCGGTGGGGGAGGCCCGTATCTACGGTCTCCTACACGCTGGCGGCGGCGGTGACACTGAAGAAGGGTCCGTTTCGTTGAGGCGAAAGGTTCGAGAGTCCTTGATGATCGCCTGGCGAGCTCGGCTGAGGAAGCCGAGTAGCCGGCGCACCCGGCGATCGAGGCTGTGCTCCCCGTGTTGGATGCATGGGGGCGCAGCGGCAGCCGGCACACATTCCGCCTGAAACAGGTGCTAACCGGGCACGGGTGCTTCGGGGAGTACCTGTGTCGTATCGGGCGGGAACGTGACACGCGTTGTCATCACTGCGGGGAAGGGCGGAACACGGCGCAGCACACGCTGGAGAAATGTCCGGCGTGGGCTCGCGAGCGCCGGGTAGTGTGGCGCGTGGTGTGTAGGGACCTTTCGCTCTCAGTCGTCGTGCCGCGGATGACGGAGGGCTTAGGTGCGTGACGTGCGGTGGCCTCCGTCTGCGAGGCGGTTATGCTACAGAAGGAGGCCGCGGAGAGCGCCCGCGAGCGTAGCGCCGGATGTGTTAATGCGTTAGACCTCCGCCTTCGCGAGCGACCATGTACCTACGACCGTCTCTCTCTCCCGTTCAAACCTAGGTCAGGATGACCACGAGCTGACGTGTGGGGGCCCGTCAGTTCGTGAGACCGTGGTCTGGGCGCGCGGCGTCGCGTGATGGTCGCGCGGCGTCCGGAGGGTATGCGTGCGTTGCGGTGCCGTGTTATGCGTGTTGTGTGCGTCTGAGTGTGTGTGTGTGTGTGTGCCTGTAAACGACCCGTCTCGCGCGCATGGACATGATCGTTTCGGGTGCGATTACCCGTCGCGCCCGGTGGGAACTGCGGTTGCGTCGCCGCGAAGTCCAGGGCGCACCGAAATGCGAAGGGCTGGCCATCGTGGGGGTTTTAGTGGGTAAAAATCCCACATAACCCTGCCCCCTCTCCTAAGGTGGCCGGGTATCTTTGGAAGATTTCCCCCACGTGAAAAAAAAGGTTAGGTTAGGTTTTTTTTAGGACGGCTTTGACATTTGCGCTACACACCGCTATTCTGTCGATACCTGCGCTCTGCGTTGCTCTAGTATCATCCGCTTCTCTCTGGGGAGGCTCGCAATTGTTGTCGTAGCACGTTTGGCTGAGTTATATTACGTTAGGCTAGTTATAATTGGGATAGGTTTGGATAGGGTAGCTTTGACTTTTGTGCTATACACTAATATTCGGTGGATTTCTGTGCTCTACTGCGCTTTAATATTATCTGCTATGTAATGGGAAGTCTATCAATACTTGGATAGGCACATTAGGCTGGGAATGGTTACGTTTGGTTATGATAGGATGTCTTCTACATACCTGCTTTACACTTCAATGCGCCGTATTTCTGCGCTCTAATGCACTTTACTATATTCCGCTTGGCTCCGGTGTGCTCAGCAACAGTAGTCTAGGCACGTTAGGTTGGGACAGGTTACGGTAGATGATGCTACGTTTGGTCGGGTTAGGCATGGTTAGCTTTGACTTTTCTGCTTTACACTGCTATTCGGTGGATTTTTTCGTTCTTCTGTTATCTAATATTCTCTACTTTGCTCTAGGGAGGCCATAAATGCTGTCCGCGACGCGTTACGCTTAGTTAGGTTACGATTGGTTATGCTACGTATGTTTACGATAGGATAGGATATCTTTGACGTTTGCTCTGTACACTTCTATTCGGCGGATTTCACATTACGCTTAGTTAGGTTACGATTGGTTATGCTACGTTTGTTTACGATAGGATAGGATATCTTTGACGTTTGCTCTGTACACTTCTATTCGGCGGATTTCACTGCTGCTCGTTGCTCTCCTATACCCTACTCGAGTCTGGGGTGGCCAGCAACGGCGGTCGCGGTGCATTAGGTTGAGTTAAGTTACGCTTCGTTACGATCGTGGTGGGTAGCTTCGACTTTAGTTCTATAGTCAGCTAGTAGGTGAACTTTTGCGACCTTCAATGCTCTAATATATTCAGCTTGGCTCTGAGAGGGCATCAACAGTTGTCTCTGCACGTTATTTTGTGTCAGGTTACGTCTGGATAGGTTGAATTAGGCTATGCTTCTTCAGGATAGCTTTAACTTTTGTGCTGTGCACTGCTATTCGCCGGACATCTGCGCACTGATGTGCTCTAGTATGTTCTGCTTGGCTCTGTGGAGGGCAGCAGTAGGGGCCTCGGCACGTTAGCTTGAGTTAGTCTACATTTGTTTATATTTTGTTGGTTTGGGTTAGGTCTGTTTAGGTTTGACTTTTCTGAGATACACTGCAATTCTATGGATTTCTGCATTCTACTCATCACTTGTGTGTCACGCTTGGCTCTGGGGAGGACAGCAATAGTGGTCGCGGTGCGTTAGGTTGAGCTATGTTTCGTTTGGATACGTTATGATTGGTTGGGTTAGGTGAGGGAAGCTCTAACTTTAGCGCTATAGTATGCTATTAGGTGCACTTCTGCGCGCTCCTGTGCACTAATATTTCAAGCTTGGCTTTGGCAAAGCAAGCAATAGTTTTCTCCCCACGTTGTGTTTTGTCAGATTACGTACGATTAGGACGGGTTAGGCTAAGTTTGGTTAGGATAGCTTTAACTTTTGTGCTGTACACATCCATTCTGTTGGCTTCTGCGCTCTACTATGATATGGCATGTCCTGCTTGGCACTGGGAAGGCCATCATTTGTGGCCTCGGCACGTTATATTGTGTTAGGATACATTCGGTTAGGCTGTGTTGTGATACGTTTCGTTAGGATATCTTTTACTTTTGAGCTGTGGACTGCTATTCGGTGGATTTCTGTGCTCCACTGGGCTCTAGTATGTCCTGCGGTGCTATCTGACGGTCAATAATTGTGGTCGCTTCTTGTTAGGTTAAGTTATGATACGTTTGGTTATGTTAAGATCATATTAGGTAAGGAGAGGATGGCCTTGACTTTCGTGCTATAGTCTGCTATTAAGTAGATTTCTGGGCACAACAGTGGGCTAATATTTTCAGTTTGGCTCTGGGAAGGCCATCAATAGTGGCCTCGGCACGTGATGTTGATACAGGTTACGTTCGGTTAGGTCTTATTAGGCTGAGTTTGACCGAGATACCTTTACCTTTTGTGCTATACACTGCTATTCGGAGGATATCTGCGCTCTGCTGTGCCCAAGTATGTCCAGCTTGGCTCTGCAGATTGCAGCAAGAGCGGTCTCTGCTCGTTACATTGAGTTAGGCTATGTTCGGTTATGTTCAGTTAGTTTGGATTATGTACGGGTAGCCCTGACTTTTCCGATATACACTGTGATTCTCCGAATTTCTGCGTTCTACCCACCACTGATATGTTCTGCTTGGCTCTGGGGAGGCCAACAATTGTGGTCGCGGCTTGTTATGTTGTGTTAGGTTTAGTTTGCACATGTTACGTTTGGTTATCTTAGGGGGGATTGCTTTGTCTTCAGTGCTGTAGCCAGCTATTAGGTGGACTTCTGCGCCGAACAGTGCCCCACCATTTTCAGCTTGTCTCTGGGAATGCTAGCAATGGTGATCTCGGCACGTTATCTTGATTATGGTTATGATAGTGTACGTTGGGTTTGAATATGCTTGGTTAGAATAGGTTGAACCATTGTGCTGTACACTGTGATTCTATGGATTTATGCGATCTACCCTTAACTAATGTGTTCTGCTTGTTTCTGGGGATTCCAGCAGTAATGACGCGGCACGTTAGGTTGGGTTACATTACGTTTGCCTATGTTACAATTGGTTATGTTAGGAGAGGATGGCTTTGACCTAAGTTCCATAGTCTGCTATTAGGCAGATTTCTGCGCAATACAGAGCTCTAATATTTCCTGCATGGCTCGGGGAAAGCCAGCAATAGTGGTCTCGGCGCGTTATGTTGCGTCATGTTACGTTCGTTTATGTTACGATTGGTTAGGTTATGGGAGGATTGCTTAGGCTTTAGTGCTATAGTGTGCTATTAGGTGGATATCTGCGTCCCACAGTGCTCTAATATTTTCTGCTTGACTCCGGGAATATCAGCAATGATGGTCTCGGCTCGTTACGTTGTGTCGCGTTACGTTCGGTTGGGTAGGGTTAGACCAAGCTTGCTTAGGATAGTTTACCTTTCATGCTGTACACTGCTATTCGGTGGATTTCCGCGGTCTACTGCGCTCTAGTATGTCCTGCTTGGATCTGACGAGGCCAGCAGTTGTGGCCCCGGTACGTTAGGCTGAGTTATGTTTCGTTTAGTTACGCTAAGTTTTGTTAGGTTAGGATGGGATATCTTTGACATCTGTGCAGTACACTGCTGTCCGGTGGATTTCTGCGCTCTACAGTGCTCTAATATCTTCTGCTCGGCTCTGGGGAGGCCGGCGATTGTGGTTTTGGCACGTTAGGTTCAGTTATGTTACGAATGGTTATGTTGGGTTTTGCTAGTTTCGGTTAGGATAGCTTTGTTTGCCGTACTATACACTGCTATCAGATGGATTTCTGCGCCCCTCTGTGCTTTAATATATTCTGCTTCGCCCTGGCGAGGCAAGAAATAGTGGTCGCGGTACGTTCTGTATAGTATGCTACGTTTGTTTGTGTTACGTTAGTTTGGGTTAGGTTTGGATAGCTTCGATTTTGTTGCTATGCAGTGTGATTCTATCGATTTCTGATCGTTACTCTCCTCTATTATATTCTGCTCGTCACTGGGGGGGGGGGGGGACGTTATTTGGAGTTATGTTACGTTTGGTTGCGTTAAGATTGGCTAGGTTAGGAGGGCACAGCTATGCCTTTCAAGCTATACGCAGCTATTCGCCGGATTTCTGCACTCTACTGTGCTCTAATATGTTCAGGTTGGCTCCGGAAGCGCCGGGAAAATTGGTATCGACACGTTACTTTGAGTTAGGCTACGTTTCGTTAGGTTAGGTTAGGTCAGGTTCGGTTAGTATATCCTTGACTTTTGTGCTTTACATTGCAATGCCGCGGATTTCTGTGCTATACTGTGATTTAGTATATTTCGGTTAGCTCTGTGGAAGTCAGCAATAGTGGACTAGGCATGTTAGGCTGGGTTACTTTACGTTTGGTTATATCACGTTTGGCTAAGCAAGGCAGCATAGATTTCACTTTTGTGCTATATTTTAATATGCGGTGGAAGTCTGCGCTCTGCTGTACTCTATTATGCTCTGCTTGCCACTGGGGGTGCTAGAAATAATGGTTTCGGCACGTTAGGTTGAGTTAGGCTACGTTTGGTCAGGTTATGCTTGTTTGTGTTAGCTTCGGATAGCTTTGACTTTCGTGGGATACACTGCTATTCGGTGGATTTCTTGGCTCCATTATGCGCTCTGCAACACTAGGAAGGCCAGCAATGGCAGTCGCGGTTCCTTAGGTTGTGTCATGTTACATTTGGGCATGTAACGATTGGTTATGTTTGTAGAGGAATGCTTTGTCTTTTGGCTATACACTGCTATACGTTGGATTTCTGCGCTCTATTGTGCTCTGATGGGTTCATGTTTGCTCCGTGATTAACGGCAATAGTGGTCTCGGAACGATACGCTGAGATGGGCTACGTTTCGTTGGGTTAGGTTTGGTCAGGTTGGGTTAGGTTATCTTCGAGTTCTGTGCTTTACGCACCAATGCGGCTGTTTTCTGCGCCCTACTCTGCTCTAGCATATTCTGCTTTGCTCTGGGGAGGTCAGAAATCGTGCTCTAGGCACGCTAGGTTGGGTTAGGTTACGTTTGTGTATGTCATGTTTGATTAGGTTCGGCTAGGATAGCATCGACTTCTAAGCTACACACTGCTTTTAGGTGGATTTCTGCGCAGTTCTGTGATCAAGCATGCTCTGCTTTGTTCTGCGTAGTCCAAAAATAGTGTCCGCGGCTCGTTAGGTTCGGTTAGGCTACGTTTGGTTAGATTAGGCATGTCTGCGTTAGGTTGGGATATCTTTGAATTCTGTGCTATACACTGGAATGCGGTGGACTTCTGCGCTCTGCTGTGCTCTAGTGTGTTCTGCTTGGCTCTGGAGAAACCAGTAATTCAGGTCTCGGCGCCTTATGTTGAGATAGGATACGCTCCGTTATGTTACGTTAGCTTGTGGTAGGTATGGATAGCATTCACTTGTCTGCTGTATACTGCGATTCTATGGATTCCTGCGCTCTGCTCTCCTATAATGAGCTCTGGTTGACGCTGTGAATGCCAGCAATACTGTCCGCGGCACGTTAGGTTGAGTTGTATCACGTTCGTTTAGATTAGGCTAAATTGGGTTAGGTTAGTATACCATTAACTTTGCTGCTCAACACAGATATCCTATGGATATCTGTGCTCTACTGTGCAGTATCATATTCCGCTTGCCTCTGGTGGCAGCAGTTGTGGTGGCGGCACGTTAGGCTGGGTTATGTTACGCTTGGTTAGGTTACGCGGATTAGGTTTGATCAGGTTGTCTTGGCTTTTGTGCTATTCACGGCAATGCTGTCGATTTCTACGCTATACTCTTCTCGAGTATATTCTGCTTGGCTCTGCGGAGGCCACAAATGGTGGTCTCGTCAGGTTATGTTGTGTTAGCCTACGTTTGGTTATATTATGTTAGCATGGGTTTGGCTTCGATCGCTTTGACTTTCTTGGCAAAGACAGTTGTGGATCTCTGCGATCCACTCTGCTCAACAACAATCTGCTCGTCCCTGTGTATGCCAGCAACGGTGTACGCTGCGCGTTAGGTACAGTCAGGATACGTTCGGATACGTTACGATTGGCTAGGATAGGAGAGGGAAGCTTTGACTTTTGCGCTGTACACTGACATTCGGCGGATTTATGCACTGTACCGTGCTCTAGTATATTCTGCTTGGCCCTAGTTATACCAGCAGTGGAGGTCTCGGCTCGTTAGGTTATGTTATTCTACGTTTGATTAGATCAGGGTTGGTCTGGTAAGTTTGTGATGACTTTGACTTTTGTGATGTACACTGCTGTTCGGTGGATATCTGCGCTCTTCTGTTGTCTAATATTATCTGCTGGGCGATGGGGAGGTCGGAAATAATGGCCCCGCCACGTTAGGCTGTCTTAGGTTGCGTATGGTTATGTTACGTTTGGTTAGGTGAGAAGAAGATATCGTCGACTCCTGTGCTGTACACAGACATTCGATGGATTTCTGCGATCCACATTGCTTCACCGTACTCTGTTCGAGTCTGGGGAGGCCAGCAATAGTGGTCGCGGCACGTTTGCTACTGTCAGTTTACGTTTGACTAGGTTGAGTTTGGCAAGCTTAGTTTAGGCTGTCTCTAGCAATTGTGCTATACACTGCAACCTGGTGCCTTCCTGCGCTCTACTCTGCTCTAGTATATCCTGCCTATTTCTTGGGAGGCAGGCAACACTGGTCTCGGCACGTTATGCTATGTTATATTACGTTCGGCTATATTACGTTTGGACAGGTTAGTATAGCGTAAAGTTGACTTTTGCGCAGTACACTGCTATTCGGGAGGTCGCTGCACACTATATTACTCGGCTATACCGTGCTGGACACTGGGGACGACAGTAATAGTGGTCCCGCCACGTCAGTTTGGGCTAGGCTGCGATCGGTAAGGTTACGTTCCGATAAGTTATGATAGTATAGAAGTGACTTTTGTGCTATACACTGCTATACGGTGGATTTCTGCGCTCTACGCGGCTCTACCATACTGTACTCGGCCCTCGGAATGCCATGAATAGTGGTTGCGGTACGTTAGATTGTGTTAGAGTACGTTTGGTTAGTTTGGGCTTCGTTGCGTTTCGTTAGGATAGCATCGACTCTTGTGCTACACACCTATTCCTTGGGTTCTGCGCTCCAGTGTGCTCTACCACACTCTGCTCGCGTCTGGAGGCGCCAGGAACTGTGGTCGCGGCAAGTTAGGTTGATTTACGTAACGTTAGGTTAGGCTACGTTTGGTTAGGTTGGCATAGGTCTGGTTTTGATGGGATGACTGTGACTTTTGTGCTGTACACTGCTATTCGGTGCATTTCTGCTATCATATCTGCTATACTATGCACTATTCGACTCTTGGGAGGCCAGAAATGGCGATCGTGGCACGATAGGTTGAGTTAGGTTACGCTTGGTTAGGTTAGGTTCGGTTAGCTTTGATTGCTTATGATTGCTTCGACTTTTGTGCTATACACAGGTATTCGGTGTATCTCTGCTCTACGCTGTGCTCTAGCACGACCAGCTTGGCTCTGCGATGGCGAGCAGTAGCGGTATCGGCAGGTTATATTGGGTCAGGCAAGGTATGGAAATGTCGGTATCTGCATGATATGTAGAGTTAGGCTACGCTTGGTTAGGTTAGGTTTAGTCAGGTTAGGTTAGGATATCTTTGGCTTTTGTGAGTTACACAGCAATGCGGCGGATTTCTGCTCTCTACTGCGCTCTAGTATATTCTCCTTGGCTCTGCGATGGCGAGCAGTAGCGGTATCGGCAGGTTATATTGGGTCAGGCAAGGTATGGTATATTGTGCTTGGCTAAGTTAGGTCAGGACAGCCTTGACTTTCGTGCTATACACTGCTTTCGTTGGGTTTCTGTCCTCTACTGTGGTCTAATATGCTCTGCGTTGCTCTGAGGTGCCAGAAATTGTCGCAGCGGCGCGTTAGTTTGTGTTATGTTACATTTGGTTAGGCTTGGTTGGGATAGCTTTGGTCATGATAGCTTTGGCCTTGGTGCTATACACCGCTATTCGGTGGACTTCTGCGCTCTAGAGTGCCCTAGTATGTCCAGCTTGGCACCGGGAATGCCAGAAATAGTGTCCTCGGCGCGTTATGTTGAGTTGGGTTACGTACGGTTAGTTTAGGTTAGGATAAATTTGGATAGGATATCTTTTACTTTTGTGCTATGCACTGCTATTCGCTGCATTTCCGCGCACCACTGTGCTCTGGTATGTTCCGCTAGTCTCTGGGCTGTGGTGCAGTAATAGTGGTCTCTGCACGATAGGTTGAGCTAGACTACGTTTCGTTATGCTACGTTTGTCTAGGTTATGATAGGATAGCCTCGACTTTTGTGCTATACGCTGCTACACTGCGGATTCCACCACTCTACAGTGCTCTGGTTTATTCAGCTTGGCTCTGGGGAGGCCAGCAACGGAGGTCTCTGGACGTTGGGTTGCGTTAGGCAACGTTTGGTAATGTTACGGTTGGTTAGGTTAGGAAAGGATAGCTTTGACTTTTGTGCTATAAAATAACCCTCGGAGGATTTCTACGCCCTGTATTGCACTACAATACTCTGTTCAACTATGGGGAGGCCAGTAATAGTGTTCTCGGTACGTTAGGTTGAGATGTACTACGTTTGGTAAGGTTAGGTTGGGTCTGATTAGGTAAGGGTACCTTTGTCTTCTGTGCCACACACCGCTATTCGGTGGACACATGCGTTCTGCATTGCCTTAATATGTGCAGCTCGGCTATGGGGGCAGCAGTAGTGGTATCGGCTGGTTAGGGTAGGTTACGTTACGTTTGCTTACGTTTCGTTTGTTCAGGTTAGGCTAGGATATCTTCGACTTTTGTGCCATACACTGCTACTCGGTGGATTCCGGTGCCCTACTACACTCTAATATGCTCTGCTTGGCTCTGGGGATGCCAGCATTAGTCGTCTCGGCACGTTATGTTGAGTTAGGCTACGTTTGGCTGTATTACGTATGGTATGATTAGGATAGACTAACGCTAGCTTTTGTGCCATATACTGCTATTCGATGAGTTTCTGTTCTCTACTGTGCTCTACAATACTCTGCTCGCATATGGGGACGCCAGTAATAGTGGTCTCTGCACGTTAAGTTTAGTTAGGCTAAGTTTGATTAGGTTATGTTAGTCTAGGTTAGGTTTGAATATCCTTGACTTACGAGTTATACACTGTTTTTCGGTGGATTACTGCGCTCTACTGTGCTGTAGTATATTCTGCTTGGCTCTGTGGAGGCAAGCAATAGTGGTTTCGACACGTTACATTTAGTTAGTATACATTCGGCTATGTTACGATTGGCTAAATTAGGATTGGGTATCTTCAACTCTTGTGCTATGCACCGCAATTCGTCGGACTTCTGCTCTATACTGTGCCCTAGTATGTTCTGCTTGTCTCTGTGGAGGCCAGCAATAATGTTCGTTGCACGTTTGGTTGGGATATGGCACGTTTGGCTTGGCTAGATTAGGATATGTTTGGCTAGTATGGCTTTGACTTTTGTGCTACACACTGCTGTTCGATAGATATCTGCGCTCTGCATTGATCTACTAGCATCTGATTGTCTCTGGGGTGGTCAACAATAGCGGCCGTGGCACGTTTGTTTGGGTCATGTTACGTTCGGTTGTGTTTGGTTAGGCTGGGTGTGGTCAGCATGTCTCTGACTTTTGCGCTGTACTCTGAAATTCGGTCGACTTCTACGCTCTGCTGTGCTCTAATATGCTCGACGTGGCTCTGGGGAGGCGAGCAATAGTGGTGTCGGCCCGTTAGTTCTGTTAGGCCACGTTTGGTTACGTTACGTTTGTTTGGGTTGTTTCGATACATCTGACATTCGTGGTATACGCAGATATTAGGTGGATTTCTGCGCTCTACTGTGCTCTACTGTATCCTGCTTGGCTCTGGGGAGTCCAGCAATATGGTTCGCTGTACGTTACGTTGAGTTAGGCTATGTTTGGTTGGGTCCTATTAGACGGGTAATGTTTGGGCAGCTTACACTTTTCTGATATGCCCTGCTTTACTATGGATATCTGCATCCTACTACCAAGATGTATTTTCTGCATGGCTCTGGGGATGCCAGCAATCGTAATCCCCGCACGTTGCGTTGTGTTAGGTTAGGTTTCGTTATGTTACGCTGGGCTTGGTTAGCAGGAGATAGCTGCGACTTTTTTGCTACACACTGCTATTCGGCGGACTTTCAAGATCTACAGTGCCCTAGAGTGTTCACCTTGACGCGGGGAGCCCAACAGTGCTTGTCTTGTTACGTTACACTGAGTTATGTTGCGTTAGCTTAGGACATGTTGGGCTGTTTGGTCAGGATATCTTCTACTTTTGTGCTGTGCACTGCAATTCGGTGGATTTCTGCGCTTTACATGGCTCTACTATGCTTTGCATGGCTCTGGAGAGGCCAGCAATAGTAATCTCGTCACGTTATGTCGAGATAGGCTACGTTCGGTTATGTTACGTTTGATTGGGGTTGGATAGGGTAGCCTTGACTTATCGTTATACGCTGCTATTCGACGGACTTCTGCGCTCTAGTATGCTCTAATATGTTCAGCTGGGCCCCGGAAAAGCTAGCAATAGTGATCTCGGCACGTTAGGCTGAGTTAGGCTACATGTTGTTAGTTTAGGTTATTACAAGTTAGGTTGGGCTATCCTCGACTTTCGTGCTTTACGCAGAAATTCGGCGGTTTTCAGCGCTCTACTATGTTCTAGTACAATCCGCTTAGCTGTGGGGTTGTCAGCAATATTGGTCTAGATGCATTACGTAATGTTATGTTACGTTCGCTTACGATACGATTGGATAGGTTAGTCTATGATAACATTGACTTTTGCGCTGTAGGCTGCTATTAGGTGGATTTCTGCTCACTACTGTAATCTAATACGCCCTGCTTTGATCTGGCGAGGCGAGAAGTTTTGGCCGCCGCGTGATAGGTTGATTTATGCTACGTTTCGCTAGGTTGGGTTTGTTTGGGTTAGGTTATGATATCGTTGACTTCTGTGCTATACACCGCTATTCGGAGGATTCCTGCGCTCTACTGCGCTCCAGTGAATTCTGCTACGCTATGTGGAGGCCAGCATTATAGCTCTCGGCTCGCTAGTCCTGGTTATGTTGCGTTTGGCTATGTCACGATTGGTTGTGTTCCTATCCTATCCTAAGTTAACCAAACGTAACATAACCAAACGTACCCTAGCTGAGCGTATCGTGACGAGACTGCGTTTGCTGGCCTCCCCAGGGACAAGCAGAGCATATTTGAGTAATGCAGATTGCTGAAATCAAACGAGCAGCAGTGTATAGCATAAAAGTCATTGCTGTCCTATCTTAACCAAACCAAACGAGACATAGCAAAACGTAATATAATTCAACCTCACGTAACGCGACAAATATTGCTGCCATCCCAGAGGCAAGCAGAACATACTGGAGCATAGTAGACCGCGGAGATCCACCGAATTGCAGTGCATAGCACAAAAGTAAAAGCTAACCCGGCCAAACGTAACCTAACGATACCTAACCGAATGTAACTAGACAAAACCTGACGTACTGCGACCACGGTTGCTGGCATCCCAAGAGCCAACATGGGAATATTGGAGGAGCGTAGAGCGCAGAAGTTCATAGGATGGCAACGTTTATGCGAAAAGTCAAGGCAATCCTATCCTAATCCAGACCAACATAACCTAACCAAGCGTAACATATCTCAACCTGACGTCCCGATATCACTATTGCTAACCTCCCCAGAGCCACGCAGAATTTACTAGAACACAGCAGAGCGCAGTAATCCACAGCACTGCAGTGTACAGCGCAAATGTCAAAGACATTCTAACCCAACCTGTCCAAACCTAACCTAACCGAACGTAGTCTAAGCATGACGTGCCGCGACCACTATTATAATAATATTATAAGCATATTAAAGCACCGTCGAGCGAGGGCTTCCACCGAATAGCAGTGTATAGCGGAGAAGTCCCTGCTACCCTGTCCTAGCCTAACCAAACGCAGAAGAAGCGGACGTAACGTTGCCCGATATCACGTGCCACGACAGTTGCTGCTGACCTCACGAGAGCTAAGCAGAGTGTAGCAGACCATTATGGAACGCTGAAATGATCCGAATAGCAGTGTACGGCTCAAAAGACAAAGCTAAAATAACCAAACCTAACCAAACTTATCCGAACCATACGTAACATAACTCAGCCTAACGTGCCAAGAAAACTATTCCTGGCATCCACAGAGACAAGCAGGTTGTGACAGCGCACAATAGAGCACAGAAGTCCATAGGATAGCATTGTGTAGCACGAAAGTCAAAGATATCCTAGCATAACGGTACGTAACCGTAACTAGCCGAACGTAATGTAGCACAACCTATCGTGCAGCGACCACTATTGTTAGCCTCCCTGGCAAAGTAGAATATATTAGAGGAGAGTAGGGCGCAGAAATCCATAAAGTCGCCCGGTCTATCAGAAAAGTCGAAGCTATGCAAACCTAACCAGAGCCAACGTAACCTCACCAAAGGTACCCAAATTCAACATATCACGTCGAGACCACAATTACAATCTTCCCCAATTGCGAAGCAGAACATACTACAGCACAACTGACAGTAGAAATCCATCGAAAAGCAGCGTATACCACGAAAGTCAAATCTATCCAAACCCGACGCAAACTAACATAACGCAGCCAAACGTAACCTAACTCGTCCTAACGGGACGAGACCACACTTACTGTGGTGACCAGTGTCGAGCAGACTATAGTAGTGCACAGCGGAGCGCAGAAAC